>NC_141374.1:4947666-5074056 GCF_963921425.1 Dryas octopetala | reverse complement strand
TAGCAGAAAACTGATAGAATGAATATTTGGGGATTTTCATTTTCTGATGATTAGCTTTAAAATTTAATTAGAGGTAATCAGAATTGGTATCAGTATCAGTTGCTTCTTTCTTCTATAGATTGTATGGATCCATCGTAACATTTAGGGACCGATGGGTCTCAGAAAAAGGGAATGAGCTTCTCTCATGAATCATTGTATATGAACTATAAATTCACCATTTTTTGTTTTGTGGGTTGCAGGCAAGGCAGGTTCATCCAGATAAAACCCAAATGACCCTCTTGCTGCACAAAACTTCCAGGCAAGACCATCAAATTATCAATTATGTCCAGACTCTGTTGTTTCAATTTCATGCACTTGCATATTGTAAACTACAAGTTCTTTCAGTTTTTGATTAGCTTTGCTTTAGGCTTGGCTCAGGGCTACTGGGTTCGCAGGCACTTTTGCAGACCAATAATTTCTTTTATTATCTACTTTCTGTTTAATATAGTTCTACTGTGGGAAGATTGGGGGGACTTTGAATTATTAGTAATTTGTTATTTTGGTTTTGGGAGAGGCTTACCAAGTATGTTTATTGATTGGATCCAGGTTTTGGGAGAAGCTTACCAAGTGTTAAGTGATCCACCCAACGCCAAGCATATGACGTTAATGGAAAATCAGGAATCTCAACGTTAGTTTTTTGCTCTTAATCCATGAATACATGAATTCTAGGATTGAAAAGGTGTCTGACACCTAATGGGTTGCCTCTGTGTGTGTGCGTGTGTGTGAGTGTGTGATTGTTTGTGTGTGTGATGAGTGTTTGTTTGTGTGTGTGTGTGTGAGTGTTTGTTTGTGTGTGTGATGAGTGTTTGTTTGTGTGTGTGTGTGTGAGTGTTTGTTTGTGTGTGTGTGTGTGTGTGGTGTGTGTGTGTGTGTGTGTGCACGTGTGCGCGTGTGCGTGCATGTTTGTGTGTGTGTGTGCGTGTGCGTGTGCGTGTGCGTGTGCCTTTTTTTTTTTTTTTTGAACTCTGTTAAAATTTAACCTAAAGTGGTATGTTTCTAACATTTTTTTTTTGGAATGGTCCCTTTATTTCAGCGACGCAATTATTGATCCTGCAGCAATCTTCGCTATGCTTTTTGGTAGTGAGCTTTTTGAGGAATATATCGGCCAGCTAGCAATGGCATCAATGGCTTCACTAGATATTTTCCAAGATGGGGAACAGTTCGATGCTAAAAAGTTGCAAGAAAAAATGCGGGTACGATTTTTTTACCTATGATTTTCTTTGATGCAATAGAAACAACTCATTTAGAAAATAAATGTTCTTTTTCGGAGCACTGCATTAGTAATATATTATGAATAAGCATCCAAACCCAAACCAATTAGCAATGGGTGGAGAGGCCCAAGTCCTGATGAACTCTTATGCAAGGCTTTAATTTTCCAATGTGGGACAACAGTCCACATTCTCACAATATAAAGTAAATAATTCTGTTTGTTATTTTGTAGTTCTTCCTTTCATTCAAATTTGTATTGGACTAGCAATTATTTATCTTCAAAAAATGCTTATATAACACATTGGTCGCTTTTGTGCAAATTTTATTTTACTACAGGTTGTTCAAAAGGAAAGAGAGGAAAAGCTTGTAGAAGCGCTGAAAAATCGACTCAACCAATATGTGCAAGGAAACAAGGAGGACTTTGTTAGTCATGCTGAAGCTGAAGTTGCGAGGCTTTCCAATGCAGGTAATTGATCCCTGTCTATAGTATTGGATTTAGGTGAGGAGAACAAAAGAATTGCAGCTTTCAACTGCTTTTGGGTTTTCCATTGTGTTAAAGTTGAAGGGATTTGCCTGATATCTATCCCCTTGATTTAAAGAATAAGCCAGCTAGTTGTAAATATTGTATTGGGACACACTTTCAGTGATGCATTGCCATGCAGGGCCTACATTGAGTTGTTCTCTATGAAAACATATCAATATTCAGTTCTAATTTTTACTAAGCCAGTATATAATTTATATCTTTTCCAGGCGTGTTTGATAAATGCAACCAGCATGTGTACTACAAGGTGACTCATAAGTCAATAAGAATGTTACTGTAAAATTTGAGGTCTTGTAATTTAGGTATTTATTTATGATTTTATCATGGATGACATTTCTGTAACTCAGTAAAAACGATTGCTGCCATCCATGTCAATGGATTATTATGCAGTGACACATTGTTTAACGGGGACTATCATCCACACTATGCTCGATAGTTTATTCTCTGTTTTTTTTTTCTTCTCTTTTGATGGTTAAAAAAAAGTGCTGAGCAAGTTCATTGATCAGGGTGTATGAACCGATTTTACGATACACATAATGCGACTGATGTCTTATGGACTGCTTCTATGCTTATTTTCTGAGCTTTTGTGTATCAATTTTAATGAAATTGTCTGTTTTCTACAGCTTATGGAGTTGATATGTTGAATACAATTGGATACATATATGCCAGACAGGCAGCAAAAGAGCTTGGGAAGAAAGCAATATATTTGGGTGTGCCATTTATTGCTGAGTGGTTTAGAAATAAAGGGCACTTCATTAAATCACAAGTAACAGCAGCAACAGGTTAGTAGATCTTGTTGGCTTCAGTGATCACCATTCATGTCCTAAATTATGTTTTCATGGTGTCTGTAATTGCTGGCTTCAATTATCAATTGATAGCCTTCACCAGGGGTGTCGGGGCTGATCCTACCCAAATTAATAGGGTCCAATCCAGTTTATCCATATGTGTTGACTGGGAAAGGATTATACATAAATTTTTCTGTATTTTTTGGCGTGTAAGGTATAAATTTACAAAACACACACAAGCTTTCTGACTAAGCCAATATATGCATTGGTTGATAAACTGTTATTTATTTTTTTGTTTTGTTTGCTGGTGGCACCAGGTGCAATTGCTTTGATCCAGCTGCAGGAAGACATGAAAAAGCAATTAAGTGCAGAAGGAAATTATACTGAGGAAGAGCTTGAAGAATACATGCAATCTAACAAGAAGTTGATGATTGATTCCCTGTGGAAGCTTAATGTGGCTGATATTGAGGCCACACTTTCTCGTGTTTGTCAGATGGTAGTTTTCCTATGCCAATGTTTTATTTGGTAGTTGGCTAAAACATGAATAAAAATTTGATCCAGTTTGTTTGGTTGTAATTTTTCATGGTTATCTTAGGTTCTTCATGACAGCAGTGCCAAGAAAGAGGAACTCCGTGCACGAGCAAAGGGGTTGAAAACTCTTGGCAAAATCTTCCAGGTATTGTTTTCTTGACCTTTTTTAATGATTCTTTGTGGATATAATTTAGATTCTCCATTAATTTTGTTTTTTTGTTGAGAAGATTCTCCATTAATTGCCTAATGCATTTGAGAACTATGGCATTCATATAGAGGACTAAGTCCAATGGGAATGAGGGTGAAAGTACACTAAATAGTGCTGCTGTTCATAAACTGAATGGAAGTGAATCAAGCTATGATGCCTGTTCTCCTATGAAAACACCAAAGTCTCCAAATCCTGAAGAGCCATCTTATGCTGCATTTTCATCACAGGTACCTTCTCTTCTGTTAAGTTCATTTCATGTGTCAGATCCTTTTTAGGATTTCGTAAAATAGCATTCAAACAGGGCCCTGTCATGCCTTTTATTTTTTTATATTTGGTATTCTTGTTTAGGGATATGACTGAAATAATATATAGATCTTCCACATGTGCTTCATTTTGATTTACATGCATTATGGCATGCTCTTTTTAATGATGAATAGATTCGTAACAAGGTGTTACTTGCCAGAAACAAAAAAATTAGAAAAATATTGACTCATTTGACACCATTGAGAGAGGAACAAAGTGAAAAAATGAAAAAAAAAAAAAAAAAAGGGAACAATTTGATCAAACTGAAGATTATAACCACTGTCAATGCTCCCATAAGAAAAAAACAAAAAAAACAAAAACAAAAACAAAAACAAAATAAAGTCAATGCTGGCTAATTCAGCTCTTTGCTGACAGTAAACATTTGAAATTACCTTTAAATACCATGGTTAAGGTAATGGATTTCTTAAATTTTCAATAAATGCTGAAACTACATCTCTTGCATTTTCTCCTATTTGGGGAGAGGGAGTTGGGAATCTGGGCAGGAGGTAGAAACCCTCGTATATTCGTTTTGTTAATATGCATTGTCTATTTTACTTTCAATTTTTGAAAAAATATTGGGTGTTGCAGAGCCCCTATGTGGAAGCCCCCCAAATTGCTGGTGCACAGTTTGAATACAACTTCCCAAGGCCAACTGCACCACCTGGTGCACAAAGACATTCTTCCATGGGCAGGGATTAAGGACAGAGAAGATTTCTTTTTTTTGCTCATGTAGTATAAAACTTTGACGTGTCATTTGTATCAAAGTTGGTTGTAGTGGGAAGAATTTGAGGTTTTGTAATTAGTTGGATGTGTTTGCTTGAAATGAATGAGGATTGTGCTTGAAAGGACATCTCACCTCCAGCTGAGTAGGCCTCTTGTATTCTTTTGGGAAAGACCATATTTTATATACCTAGGGAGGAAAATAGATTATTGTAGATGGTTATTGCTATACTGTTGCACCTGTTGGCTGCTATAGTTTCCCAGTTATTTATTGGTGTATTTTTGCTGGAGTGACATATTTCATGTTTTGGTTTCAGAATTTTCGAATTTAGGCTCAACCTTATGTTTGGTGTATGTATATAGATATATATATATAGTTTGCTCGTATAAAGAAAACAAATGGAACAGCAAGACTGTAATATAGTTTGCCCTTGGGGATGAGGCAATATAGCAATATTAGGTGATGATATTGAGTTGTTTTTCCCTTTTGTTCTGTTGGTCATAATCCTTGTATTAAAATTACGGTCTTGGAAAAAGATATTTCATGTTGTATGATTTGAAGAAAAGAGGAACTAAGAATATCTGATAATTATTGAGTTTTTTTATTCTGACCACCCTAAAACATTTTCTTGATTACCCTGTCTAATTTTTTCCCTAAACTTTCTATTCCCATTCCCTAAACTTCTGAACTTTTCTCCTTCTCCGCGGCTGCCCAAGCCCCAGCCATTGCCGATCCAAGTGCTTATTCAACCATCAATATGTTCTCGAATGTCACCTTGGCCTTTTATAATCATCTTTCTCCTAACAGTTGTGTTGTGCATGTTGATATTGTTAAGGGAAATTGTATTCATACCTAATGATTTGTTATCCTTATCATATATCACTTTTTAACATAAATGAACTATTATGCCCCTATCTGAATGAGAGCAGTTTTGCTCACCTCCTTTAACTCAGGTGTATGCTCACTTCCCATCTAAAATGCTGCCATGTGTTTAAAAAATTAGTCATGAGTTAATATATTGTATTTAATTATTTATAATATTATAATGATGAGAGAGAAAAATAATTTGACAACTTTTTTCTACTTTTATCCTTATCTTTTATTACTAAACTTTTTTTCACTTTTTTATTACCTATTAATTTTTATTTTCTCTTTTATTTATTCTAGTATCTAAAAAACCACATGCATTTAATAATTTTTGCTTTTTTTTTTTTTGCTCTTTTCTAGTATGCCTCCAGTACCCAAAAAACCACATCCAATTTTTTTGGGTCTTCTCATGTATACACCTTTTATCTACTTTTTTAATTAATTAAAACAAATAATCCAACAACACATTTTTTTTGTTGCCTAAGAATTCTTCTTTCTTGTCTCATACATGACCTTTTCAGATCAAACAAATTCTTAGGTCAATCCAAGGTGTTGCAGCATTTGAAGAGAGAAGAATAGTTGCAACGACATAATTTTTTTTTTTTTTTGAACTCATGTAACTTTTTTATTGGATTTTCTATGTATGTAAATGAGTTGTTTTAGATTTTTGTTTGGCCAACATTTTAGATTAAACTTTGCAAATGAGTTTTTTGTTCGAATTGCAAGTGTGTTGTTAGAATATTTTTATTTTTTAATTAATTAAAAAAATAGATAAATGTGTATACATGAGAAGACCCAAAAAAATGGATGTGATTTTTTGAATACTAGAGGCGTACTGGAGAAGTGCAAAAAAACAAAAGAAGTAAAAATTATTAGAAATAATTAAATAAAAGAGAAAAGAGAAATTAACGGGTGATAAAAAAAAGTTGAGTAATAAAAGATAAGGATAAAATAAGAAAGGAGTTGTCAAATTATTTTTCTCTCTCATCATTATAACATCATAAATAATTAAATACAATAGTTAACTCATGGTTAGTTTTTTAAACACGTGGCAGTATTTTAGATGGGAGGTGAGCATACACCTGAGTTAAAAGAGGTGAGCAAAACTGCTCTCCTATCTGAATTGATCATTAAGGATAAAAGATGTTTAAAAAAACAGAAATCAATTTACTCTCTATGCAATACCAGCTGCCATCAACCCCAACCCTTCATGATCATCACCTTCACTCTCACACCCAATTCTAAATCGTAACAATATTTTGGCTCCATTTGATCCAAACAAGCAATTTTTTTACAAATGGAGGTGAAATCATTCCTTGGGAGCCTTCAATGAGGAAAGAGTTCATATTATTTACATTTAAAATAAAATTCGTGCAACTAGGCAGCTGCTGCATGTACTAATTTGTGTTTCATTCGACAAACCAAAACCGATACCAGTTTTTGGTAGGAATCAACCAAATGGTGAAAACTATTAAGGTTCCCTCTCGCTGAATGCATGGGTTACAAAGTTTCGGTAACTTAACCAACATATTCTTACCAAAAACATTTTGAAGCCATTCGGTGGGGGGGTTTCGAATCATAGTAGATAATTTGGTTCCTTGCCATCGAATACTATCATCATATTTGGTGAACCAGTACCGAATGGCCCCCCAACAAATATATACCCTAGACCTCATGAATGGGACAAAAAATACTATTTTGTATGTCAAAATCCATACAAAAACATCAAAAGTAACAAAACATTACAACAAGTACTAAAACATATAAATGGTGAAAGATTTCCCAAAAATTTGTGAAAGATGACAAAAATTTTGAGAGCGTTGGGTCGCCTTCAATGGAGTGAAGGGAAACTTTATAGCTAATAAATTTATATAAAGGTGGAAGCATGGTGGAAATTTCATTTAACTAAAATCTTCCTTAGCCCTTAGGATCCTAGATTGGATGACACATGAAAAATAGAAAATAACTTAATGAGAGCTTACCCTTGAACACCACCTTAGGATGAACCCAAGGTTGCAAACATCCATTGGGATGTCTTCATTCCATGTCCTCATTGAATTTTCGGCATCAACAAGAAGATGAACAAACTTTGTTCATCATGGAGCTCTCATTAAGAAGAAGAAGGCTCAAGATGTAACCCCCCGATCCTCGGGCCCATGAAAGTACTGAACATCAAACTGTTAAATCTGTTTTCTCTTTCTGTAACCCCCCCGATCCTCGGGCCCATGAAAATACTGAACATCAAACTGTTAAATCTGTTTTCTCTCACTTTTGAGCCATGCACAACAACATAAGTAAATATAATTCTGTCATAAACATTTTAAACAAACCACTGAGTAAAAGCAATTAAATAAATCTTTCTGGGTCCCACTGCCTCGTCTTCTCCCCACTGCTTCCTCAGCCTGCTTATCCTGCAAAACACAAATCCTACACCACATCCAAGCATCAAGAAAATCAAAATATCTCAAATTCACATCAAATCTCATCAATAATAACAATTATACTTTGACAAGTCAATTGCCTAACTATCGACCATTAACCTCAACCTCAATCAAACACGTCCTAATTAATAACCTCAATGCATAGACACTATCATTTCCATCCTCACGATTCAAGCCTAGACTTTACCAAGTCCTAGCAAACAAATGCAATACAAGCAACCAAACAACCATCTATCTAATTTCACACACTTCGTTTCTTGGAAATCCTCCAGCTTTATAACTACTTTCAAAAATCTCCTTTCAAAACCATTTTTAAATCCCCTCAGCCTTAAGTCAAACTCTGAACTGAATTTATCCTTGGAAGCTAATATCTCGAAACACTTATTTTTAAAACTCACATCATTTTCGTACCTGTACTGTAGACAATGTCCTGGCCACAATCCCGCACTCGGGCAGGCTCAAATCCTAGCCACAATCTCGTACGGATGACCCTTCCGCACGTGCAGGCTTGTATCCTGGCCACAATCCCGTATGGAGGGGTCTCTCCATACAAGCAGGCTCATATCCTAGCCACAATCTCATAG
The DNA here is from genome assembly GCF_963921425.1 of Dryas octopetala. Lineage (NCBI taxonomy): Eukaryota > Viridiplantae > Streptophyta > Magnoliopsida > Rosales > Rosaceae > Dryas > Dryas octopetala. The sequence goes on along the minus strand of NC_141374.1, from coordinate 5,065,827 downwards.
GGAGGGGTCTCTCCGTACAAGCAGGCTCGTATCCTAGCCACAATCTCATACGGAGGGGTCTCTCCGTACGAGCAGGCTCGTATCCTAGCCACAATCTCATACGGAGGGGTCTCTCCGTACGAGCAGGCTCGTATCCTAGCCACAATCTCATACGGAGGGGTCTCTCCGTACGAGCAGGCTCGTATCCTAGCCACAATCTCATACGGAGGGGTCTCCCCGTACGAGCAGGCTCATCCAATCTGTACTCGCATTTCCAACTCACAACATTTTTCCCAAAATTTCTCTGAACTCTGCCGAATCCTTCCGAATTTGATCCCCGCTTATAAACCATCACTTGTCTGTCACTCGAAACATACTAACATTTCCTCAATAATTAATTTGATCATTTTGTATATAATAACTGCCTAATCATCAATCATTAATCTTGACTATAAACAATCTTTCTTTAATTTGGTGACTCTCCTCTAAGAAACTCCATAATTCCCAAATAATTCCTTCACCTCAAATCCTCGTCAATTCATTCTCCCAATTCAAATCCTACACCTAATCTTCTCTAGCGTAAAGCGGCAAATCTATAAAACAGACAATTAAACCACGCGAAAGACTAAAATACCCTTCACGGTGCCATTGCTCGGATACCAAATCCGGCAGCATAACGGCATCGGGAATGATATTTCCCGAGCCCCTGTACCTGTTAAGACCAGACAGCCAATATTTAAATATTCAGGTTTCACAATTTGACCGTTCAATGACCGAAATGGGCGGTAACCACCACGCACGGTGGCTACCCAGCCCCAAATTACACACATTACTCACCCATACGTAAACAAACCCTAGGGTTGGCCTCTAAAAGTCCTGGGGAGGCTGATAAACAAGAAAAACCACCCAACTCACCGCCACAAGTGGCGGAGCCGTCGGTGGCAGCGGTAGCTCAACCTAAAAACATCCAAATTCAACTCCAAACAATCTTAATCATATAATAGAACCTTCAATTGCACTTAACCATCACAAATTTGAGTCCGATTTTCAAGATATTCAAAACAGACATAAACCCAAAAATTCGAATCTCTAAAATCTCAAAATTGAACATCAACACCTTAAGGGAAAGATTACCCGTACCTAGAGGATCGATTTTGTCAACTGGATCGATGGCCATTTATCGCCGGAAACGCCGGAATCGGCGGCGGAAGCCGCCGGCCTTCTCAACCTCGATCTGCCGTCGTGGAGCGTCGGGTGGACGATCGGAGCACACCACCGTGCTCGGCTCGACGAGAGGAAGTTTCCAGGGCCGGAGCTGGGCTGCGAAGACGCCGGAAACGGCGAGTCAACGCCGGAAACGGCGAGTCAACGCCGGAGTTCTAAACGGGCGAAAACTGGATTCTCGGTTTCTGCGCGATTTCTGGGTGATCCGAGACTAGGAGAAGAGAGAGAGAGTGACGACGAGCAACCTGGGCCAAACACCCAGCCTAGCCGCCGCCAGACGCGCCGCCACGCACCGGTGACAGGCGCAGCAAGGGTGAGAGGCGAGAGAGAACAGAGACGCGAGGGAGAGAGCCCCCCCCCCCCCCCAAAACCGGGGAGAGAGGAGAGAGAATAAAAAAAAAGAGAGAGAGAAGATTCTAGAGAGAGAGAGAGTTCTAAAAAAATCTGATTTTTAAACCCAATTTGTCCATTTTACGAAATTGCCCCTTGATTCAAACGCCCATATCTTTCAAACTGTAACTCCGATTGACGCGTGCCGCGTGTCTACGAACTCGTGAACTCGAGACCTATCTAACGGACCCAAAGTCAAAAATCAAAGGCCCATTTATTTTAAAAGTCAACTTTGGGTCGGGTCGTTACACAAGACCTCACATGTGATCTCTCTACATAATAGTCCACACCAAGTGTACGAGGAGGAAAGATGAATAAATGGAAGAGAGCTTGGCTACTAGCTCATCAATCCATTTTGGTAATCTTGGAAAAGTAAATCATGAATTACCTTTTTATTTTCATTCCCATGTTTGGGTTGTGCAAAAATTGGAAATGAAAAGTGTCAATTTTCCAATTATACCATCATCGATTATTTAATTAAGAAATGACAATAGAGATGACATTTTAAAATAATAGCAAAGTTAGTTTTGTCAAAAAAAGAAGCAATAAATGCTTTCTCAAAAGGGGGGAAAACAAAACCCAAACTAGATCAAGGGTTTCATTTTCCCCCAATAAGGGTATCAGATTCCTTTGGGGTCAAGAATTGATTTTTTTCCCCTGTACTTACCAAACATGAGAATGAAATTGATTTCTCATTCCCAGATCTCTAAAACTTGAACCAAACAGACCTTGAGGGTTTCTCATGTGAGAGGGTGCAGCAATAAGGTCCTCTAGTCTTGTTTTTATGCTATCTCACCTAGTCTCTCAATGGACTAGATTCATCCACTTAAAATGAATGGCCCTCCTTCTCCCTTTTAATCCACCAATCACCATCTTCATGTATTAATTTGCACAATTGCTCCAAAAATCTTTAATATGTTATGACTTGTCTCCATGTGATTAAAAGTCAAAAGTCATTTGACCAAGATGTCATCCCAACACTTAATCATTTGATTAATGTTTTAACCAATAAGAATAGTGTTTGGGTGAATTAGGATTAATGATGAACTAATTAATCATTTATCTTATAAGATAACATTAATTATTCTCCAAATTAATGGTTTAGTCTTGGTTCAACAAGCCAAACTTTGAATTTCCAATCTTCCTTTCTAATTAAGTAGATTAATTAATTAATTAATTCTACTGAATACTTAAGAAAAGATTATGTCAAATAATCACCCTATTTTAATCACTTGACTTATGAGCTTACTGATTATCTTTATCAATTAGTAACCAAGTCATTAGAGTTTAATAGTTTCCATTAGTATCTCACAGTTAAGTGAGCTTATGCTAGAGTAATATAAGGATGGGTGAACCACTAGGAAGTGCTCGATCAGCTCCCAGTTTTGGGCAATATCAACTATCACAATAGTTGCGATCAATATTCATATATATTGATCCAAAGCATCATCCTTTCCTTTTGATCTCCTACAACACTTGTTTGTGTGTGACCTTTTAGGTTCTATTTTGATTTGGCAGTGGAATCACAATTAATATAGAACTTTTTCTAATTAATTGATCTTTGGACTTTACAGACTATGTTGACACCTAACCACAGTTCATGACCTCCAAACCGTATAGAATTAACCTTAGAACCTATTCAGTTATTATTAAAATACAGTATAGTCATTCTCTATGCTATGTCCCGATTACATTCTAAGGGCATGAAACTCATGTCAAACCCCATTATAGAATATAATCAAAGAAAATGCTTGGGTACTCAGAAATGAGTACTAAGCTTGTCCTTACAACCAATCACATGAGCCCATAATGGGGCCCACCACCTTCTCTTTTATGGTGGACCCCATTATGATTTTATGTGATTGGTTGTGAGGACAAGCTTGTACTCATTTCTGAGTATCCAAGCACTGCTCTTCAATGTGTGTGACTCTAATTCTCTAGCTAGATTCTTTGCGAATCTTCGTTTCCAAGGACATATTCTTCTTTACAGAAGGTGAAAATCCTTATTTCACACTCACATATCTCTATATGTGTATCAATGCACCCAACCTACACATGTAACATATGCTCAATTGCGTTGGTTCATTAAATGTAGTTAAAGTATATTGAACACATATAAAAGACATTAGTGGTGTCCCAAGTCTAAGGACTAATTAGTATATATTATAACCTCAAAGTTTCTACTAGACATGCAATAAAGGTCCATGTAGGATTCTTTGTCCAGTCAAGTTCAGTGAATGTGTCTTCAATCATGCACTGACATACCCGCTCTAGTATCAGTACACTGTGACATGAGACTCACCAACCAGATAAGCAAGCGTAAGTGCTAGTCTTGATTTGCATTAAAATGTTAATTAATGTCCAATTAACATTCTTTTTCTTGACTAAGAACATTTAGGAATCTAAGCATTCAATAACATGAGTCTCAATGGCTTCTTAGCTCATCATGTTTCTTCCATTAGATATCTATAGACGTATTCATTCACTTACACAATGATCCTAGAGTTTCCAGCGTAGTGAATGATGCTTATGATATTAATGTGCACTTCACATTATTTATAGGCTTTTAAGGGTTGGAAGAAGTTGTAAGAAGTTATAAGTTTTCAATATGGGACAAAACACCTAAAAACATACTCACAATAAGGTAAAATCAAATTGGGTTAGAAATACTCGGCCAGACTACCTGTTTATAGAGAAGAGATGGATCCAGGTCGCCTATTTAGAAGACACTTGGGTCCAAGGGACCCAGTTGAATAGTGACTGGTTCCTTTAAGGAATCAACGCTCCAAATCAAAGAGCTTTAATGATCTCGAACGGCTGAGATTAAAACGTGGGTGGCGAATCCGGTGCGGCACGTTTCATTGCGAGCTCGCTCAACGCCTCCTTGGTGCCGTGTCAGTTTGCACGTCCAATGACAACGCGCCACGTGTGCACTGTCAGTCCTAGTCAACAATTAATTCTTTTTTCTATTTTCTATTTTCTCCAAACTTTGTAAATTCACCAAAAATAACTCGGGACTCCAAATAATTCTCTGAAAAATTCTACGGACTCGTCTCAATGAGTAATAATTTCTTATAGCCTCAAAACAACTGTTTGTCTTCCAGAAAAATTAAGGAAAATTCAACTCCAATGAATGTAATTCCCCAAAAATTAATTCCAACTTGATAATCTCAAACTTTGTGTACAAGGTACTATAGCTCAAGTCTAAACAACTAATGGTACAAGTTAGTTACACAAAAGACAAAAGAAACTTCATTTTCTTTAAGAAACCTTAAGCTTCTAAATACAAAATAGTTTTTGAGAAACACGTGTCAACACAAGATAAGATAAAAATCTGGGTTGCTACACATGGCAAACCCTAACCTCGGAATGCGGTATAAATATCAAGCTACAGAAGGAATATGATAGTCATCAACCTCCCAAAAAACAAAACAAAAACCAGATCCCAAAGCAGCTAACCCATTTCCTTTGAATATTCAAAGAGATCCTGCTCTTAAGTCTTTTCGCTCTAGTCTTTGTAACCCCTTGTCTTTTAGGTAATCACTGTCATTAAAAGCCAACCCTTGTTAGTTTTTTACTGAAACCTGAAGCTCATTGCTTTTGTTTTCTTTTGTTGTATTTATTGCTTTCTTTTTACTATTTCGTTGTAAGTTCTTTATATGAACACTCTGAAAGTAATTTATGTATTTCCCTCTTTGGTCCTGAGTTTAATGAATGTTGTTTTCTAGATCTATCATTTTTAGCTTTTGTCATAATGCTTTGAAATACCTGAAGGTCACCACCTATCCCTTGACTAACGTTTGTTAGGTAAAGACCCATAACCATTTTGGCTTTATATAGCTTTATCATCAAATCAGTAGTTCTTTATTTTACTTGGCTGCTTTGAATTAACACAAAACAACATTTGCTTGTTCTACTATTAATATGACTTGATCAAGGGTTGAAAAGTATGGTTAGATTCCTGGTATGAACTACCATCAGCTACCAATCACATCCTGATCATATTGAGTTTACTTTTCTTTTCAAAGTTTATTGTTTCTATTTAGGTCAAAATACTCTAACCCCTGTATTAACCTCTTTTGAGTTTAGGCACAGAGTTGCTGTAAACACTTCTGGATGAAGTCCTAATTAGCTTAGGCAGAAAAAGAACCTCGGTCTAGAGTTACTACTCGTACCTCAGCCCATAATCGTATGATTAACTTCTCCGACCGCGCCCATAGGATTTCGGTTGGAACACTATTTGTCCACCCACATGGCAGTGGCACGCCCGCAAAATCCTCTAATCCACTTGGCAACTTCGTAGTAGCTTTCCACGTGGCACATGTAAATTTTAGGCCAAAACAACCTCATATAATTGGTGGATATATTTATAGTTGATCTTGATCCTTACCAAAAAAAAAAAAAAAACCCTTAAAAAAATAATATATATACGATAGGAAAAATCTGCCACGCGCGAGTGAGAATGGAATTGACAGTTTGACAGTGTTATAGTAGCACCGAGTGGAAAGCGTGAAAACGTCTGAGAGTTGACGGTCCCAATTCCCCATTCCTCCCTCCTCTGAATTAGAAATTTCGAATTTCGTACACCTACACCTACACTACTACAATTTGTTTCATTTCCTTTGTCCTTTTTTGTTTTATTTTTTTGTGAATCAAAAAAATTCAAAACACACAACCTGCTTTCTCTAAAGAAGAATCCCATTTCCTTGTTTCTTCTTTCAAATGGGTTATGCTATTCATTGAGATCTGCAGATCTGTAGCATAACGGATCTCACGCGCCTCCCTCTCCGGCTTTCCCTTTGTTTATTTTGCAGCAGCCATAATAAGTTAATAACCCAACTGCGCAAACCCATAGCACACGCCACACACATACATAGCAAATTAGCAATTCCCATTTATTTCTAGGATTGCTTTATTTCATAGGAATTTATTTATTATTATTTTATATAAAAGAAAAAAATAAAGGAAGAAAGAAAGAAGGACGAGGTTTGGAATTGTAGAATTTTGGAGTGGGCAGTCGGGTTTGGTGAAAAATGGAAGGTAGCCAGAAGAGATCGTCGGCGGCAGTTTCAGATGTGGGCGCGTGGGCCATGAACGTTGTCAGCTCCGTCGGAATTATTATGGCCAACAAGCAGCTCATGTCCAACTCCGGTTATGCTTTCGTTTTCGGTCTGCTCTCTCTCTCTCTCTCTCTCTCTGTGGATCTGACCCCAACCCCATTTCATTTTTTCGTATTTGGGTTTTAAATCTCTTATATAAATATGGGATTGATGTCAACTTTTGTGGGTCTCTTGATTTTTGTTGCATGCCCTTTCATTTTGGTGAGTTGTTTTATTTTTTAGGAAAAAACACATTAATTCTCACGTAAATGATGTCTTCTGGCTTTCATACTGTGGATAGATTTAGTAGTGTAGTGTAGTGTATAGTGTGTGCATTTATGCATTGAGAAGTTTAAGATTTACTCCAAATTTTCTTATGATTATGATTAAGATTTACAGTTGATCTCATAAGGAATATCGAATGATATCGAATGAATACATTGTTGTGGTTTTCTTTTTTTGGTTCAGCCACCACTTTAACTGGGTTCCACTTTGCTGTTACTGCAATGGTTGGCTTTATCTCCAATGCTGCCGGTATTTCTGCATCTAAGCATATTCCGTTTTGGGACCTTCTATGGTTCTCCATCGTTGCCAATATCTCTATCACAGGGATGAACTTCAGCCTCATGCTAAACTCAGTCGGGTTTTACCAGGTATGGCATTCATGAAATAATTGGGTTTTTTCTCAATTATAGCATCTCAGAATATTTAGGAGGGACTTACTAGTGAAGTTATGTAATGACCTCTCTTGTTATGGCGCAGATTTCAAAGTTGAGCATGATTCCTGTGGTTTGTGTGATGGAATGGATCCTTCACAACAAGCACTACTCAAGGGAAGTTAAAATATCTGTTGTCGTTGTGGTTATAGGTGTAGGTGTTTGTACTGTAACCGATGTGCAAGTTAATCTCAGAGGATTCATATGTGCCTGTACAGCCGTTTTGTCAACTTCTTTTCAGCAAATCGTGAGTATTTTTATTTTTCCACTTATTTTTCATTTATTGATCAGAGCTGAGAGTCATTTCAAGATCAACTTTTCTATAAAGTTAGGCTCAACTCATTGGTTTTCTTTAATTCTCGTTTGGTAGGGTTTCTTTGGCATTGATTCTGTAACACTTAACATCTTTAGCTCAGTTAATAGTCAAGTCAAATTGTCATAAATTTGTGGAGTGATCATTTTAATTCTTGTTTTATATATTGTCTTTCTGTTGAACAGAGTATTGGTTCCCTTCAGAAGAAGTATTCAGTTGGATCATTTGAATTGCTGAGTAAAACAGCTCCAATTCAAGCCGTTTCTCTCCTTATTCTTGGTCCATTTGTTGATAACTATCTTGGTGGTACATTCATAACCAACTATAAGATGTCTTCTGGTGCCATTGTAAGCACACATCTTTTTTGTCACAATCTTGCTTTATCACATTGGTTTTGTTGGCTCTTGTATCCCATACACAGGAAAAAAATTTCTGACTTTTTAAGTCATAATGGTGTGGACATGTGCAGTTATTCATTATTCTTTCATGCTCCCTAGCCGTTTTCTGCAACATCAGCCAGTACCTCTGCATTGGACGTTTTTCGGCTGTTTCATTCCAGGTTTTAGGTCACATGAAAACAGTGTGTGTCCTCACACTGGGGTGGCTGCTCTTTGATTCAGAGCTAACTTTCAAGAACATTATGGGGATGATTCTTGCAGTTGTTGGCATGGTAATTTATAGTTGGGCTGTGGAGATTGAAAAACAGTCGAATATCAAACCCTTGTCCCATGCAAAAAACAGCCTGACAGAAGAGGAAATTAGACTTTTGAAGGAAGGGATTGATACCATTCCTGTGAAGGATGTTGAACTTGGAGAAACTAAAGGATAGGTTGACTTATCTTTGTCTGGAAAAGAAGGTGGCTAGGGAAGGGGAAGACTTTTTGCAAGGGAATACAGGTATTTTTCATGTCTTCTGCTTCATCTTTGTAAGTTTGCCTCATTTTGTGGCAGCTGAAACTTGGCAACCGTCTGCTGACACTTGCACAAATCCATCTAGAATATGTTCTGTTCCATTGAGACTGTCATTTATTATTTTGTTTATTTCTCATCCTTTAATATAATATTTATCTCTATGTTATCGTCTTTGTCTTTGCAAAAGAAGTTGAAACCATGATTATAATGATGGCCAACCATGTAAAACCCATACTGTAGTTAAAGATGCCAAGTCTATTTATCCAGTGCAATCTGCTGTGAGTTCTTTGTATAATTTTCATGGTGTAGTACCAAGTTTTGTGCAATCGGCTGCCACCCAAACTAACATGAACAAATTATCATGGATGCTGCTATCCATCATAAAAAGAAAATTTGAAGTCAAAAGATTATGCGCCATTTTGTTTAAAGTCTAAAGAATATCAGTCCATTTTACCTAAATCGCAAGATTAGATCAGACCAAAAAAATTGAAACGGCCCAACGATTGTTTGAAACACCACACCCTTGCCCAAGTTGGTTGCAAATCCAACAATCCAAGCATCGCTGGTATCTCGAATAACACCCTAGCACCGATAGCTCTTTTAATTGAGAACAAAAAGGACGTCTATTTTGGTATTTTCATTTTAAATAAATAAAAAATTAATTCATAAATTGAATGAAAAGACTGAAAATAACATCCATATGTAAGAGGGGGTTGGAGGAGCTCCTCCAACTAGGGACGAACATTGTTCCTTACTTGAGCAGCTATACATATAGCTAGTAGACTGGTACGTATAAAGTTCTATTTGTACAAGATCATCGGTCTTAAAAATGGAGGTTTTAATAGTTTAAGCCTCAAAAGTGGAGATTTTTGTTTCTTTTTTATTCGAGAACGGGATTGTCCAACTTGGAATCTTTTCTAACAAAGAGACATACCACTAGACTAATAGTTAATTAGTATTAATTGAATTTAGGGTAAACTACATTTTGGTTATTGTGTTTTGGCCCGAAATTACGTTTGGTTATTCTGGTTTCAATTTTGCCAATTTGGGCTTTGTGTTTATGTTTGCAATTTTAAGACAATTTTAACAAAACTCAAATTTTTCAATTTGGGAATAAGTTTTCTATTTGTTTTCAAGAAAAAATTTGTTGGAGAATTGAAAGACCATCTTATGGGATGAGCTTTCTAAAACTAATTTCAATTTTCTTATTCGAATTTATTTGCTAAATAAATTGAGGCTTACCAAAAATTTTATGGTTTCAACTTCAAGTTTGAGAATTCTTTGAATTTTTGTTTCAAAATCAAATTCAAGGCTCTATACATGATTTTCGGTTATTCTTGAATAAAACTTGCGAGTTTAAAAAAGTCATTAGTTCTGATTTGAGAAAAATTTTCATGTTTGGTGTAAAATGTCTCAAGATTGCAAATGACATAAAACACAATAACCAAATTTGCATAATTGAAACCACAAGAACTAAATGTGATTTTGGGCTAAAACACAAGGACAAAAAATATAGTTTAGCCTTACTTACCCTTTTCTTATTTTAATTAATACCAATTATTTTGATATATATATATTTATTAAAAAAAAAAAGGATCTCAACTAAAAACCAGACACATCATCAATGAGAAAAGGAATCCAAGATAAAACATCTAAAATCGAATGAACAAACTTAGCTAGATTATGAGCAACCTGATTAGCACTACGGTGATGTAGCTCCAAGTCACAGTGAGCTACTAAATACTAATGCCAAGACAATTTTAAACGAGTCCTCTTTGGAAATTGGAAAAAAGGTCTCGTGATAGTCAAATTTCTCATTCTCAATTGAAAATTGAAAATTGGGGATGATAGTGGGCCGGGCCGTAAGTTTATAAGCCCAATGTGAATGTGAAAGAAAATAGAAATATCCCATTCTCAATTTCTCATTGAGACCTTGGTCCTTTCCACTAAGAAGAAGTTGAAGAAGAGCAGAGAGAGAAGTTGGTGACAATGGAGGAAGACGAGATGGATTCGCTGTTCGAGGGGATGGTGTTGTTTAACCCTAACAATTCCAATCTCGATGAGCCACAGCCACGGCCGCAGCCACAGCCGCAGCCACACGATGATCGCGATGAAGAAGACGCTGATGATCCAACGGTGGATGGTCCATCATCATCATCATCTGAGCCCCTGGACGAGAACCTCTTCTCCGACTTGACAGTCCAATTCCAAACCCTAACAGCCACAGAATGCGAAGATCCAACAAAAGCAACCGCCAGACAGAATTCCATTTCCAGAAAGAAAAAGAGAGCTGCTGGCCTCAGGATCGGATACGCCAGAGATTCCAGCTCTCGCTCCCTCTCTCTCGACGCTGCCGATGATGTCGTCGCCGCCGCGGCCGCCGCCGACGATTTCGTCGATCCATTGCCCACCACCACCAGTACCGTAGCAGTAGACGACGAACAAGCTCCTCCGAAGCTCCGGTTGGACCAAACCAAGGCCCTCATCTCCGAAAAGCTCGACCGTGCTCGTCAATTGGCCGCCTCCGTCTCCGCCGCCAGGAAGGACTCCATCGCCCGGAGAAGGACGGCCGCTGACAACCTCAATCTGGCTTCCTCCAATTGCGCCCATCTCGAGAAGCAGCTCGAAGACGCCTGCGAGGCTGAGGATTTCGACACCGCCGAGAGGCTCAGTGACAGTCTTGCTGCTGCCAACGACCGTAAGCAAGCTCTCCTCGCCGCCCTCAGAGACGCCGAGGCCCATTGCGATGCGGTCGACTCCCAAATGTATGAAGTTCTCCGATCCCAGATCGCCGCGGAGGAAGAATGCGCATCTCTGCTGGACCACTTTGCAACCGTGAGTACCTCCACCTCCATTTATTCATTGTTCAAGTAGTCAATTAGTAGTTGAAATTTTGCATGTATTCATTATATGTAGCGTAGATCATAGACTGAAGACGACAATGGAATGAAGAGAAAAACTTTTATGGGATGGTCCTAAACCCCATTGTGTCTGCACGTGATTAGAGAGAGATATATGCATAAAACATATAGGACGGTCGGTCCCATGGAAGTTTTTCTCATGGAAAGAATGACATGACAAGTAGTGAGTAAAGGGTAATGAGTGTGATTGTTGAATAATGCAGGATGCTTCGAATAATGCAGATTTGGTCTTGGAGACAGCAGAAGCACTCTCTTCAAAAGAAACGGATGAATGGCTTTCATCAACTGAAGCCTTGCAAGCCAAGAAGTTGGAATTGGAAATTGAATCGCACATAATTGATGAAGCTGGGATTGTCTTGAACTCTTCCATTGAGACTTCAGTGGAGGATGACAAGAGAGAGAAAGAATCTCTTTGTAAGGAAAAGGAGGTTCTCTTGGACCAACTGGAGAAACTACTTGCTTTGGTGAAACAAAAGGAAGAGGAGATAGCACAAAATGATCGTGCAATTGAACAAGTTGAGGAAAGGATAGCTCATGTTCTCTCTGACTTTCAGGAGATGCAATCCGGCATTCATGCCAAGTCTAGTAACTTGCACGCGGGCCTTTCCCAGATACAATTGGAGAGTGAGGCTCTGTCAACAAAAAAGACAGAAATTGATGCCTTACTTGCTCAGGAACAAGAGAGGGGAGCAAAGTTGAGGGGATTGGCCAGGGCTTCTGCTCAGGATGCAGAGGAATACCAACAAGTTGCTGCCCTTAGAAAAACTCTCATGTCCTCTATTTTGAAGTCCAGGGAAGACAAGGTCAGGCTTGCAAAGACTGAGGAGAAGCTTTCCAAGGATGTTCAAATGCTCCAAGAGGATGTTTCAGCCTCTAGGGCTTCACTACAGGTTCCTTTTGCTTCCTAATAATTTCCTTGCCCCTTTGGATATCTTTGTTATTATTGTTGTTTGTGTTGTTGTTCTTGTTGTTAGACACTAGCAATCACGTAAAATAGAAGGGTTTAATCCTATATCTATTTTTCTGCATAGCTTTTGTAACTTCCTTAGAAAACACAGTGAATGAATTCCACTCAAATATTCATAGCCTCATTTACTAACCAAAACAAAGAAAATTAAATGGAAAAATTATTATATGCAGATTCAGGCATTTTGGGTGTGTAGTATGAACTTAAAACCTACTATGACATGACAGAACTTGCTTTATTATTCGTAGGCTTAGGATTGAGAAGCACCATTTGTGCAATAATTTACACAATTCCATGTTTCTTTTTTTTTCTTTTTTTTTTTCTGAACTTTTTTCCCCCTCTTTGTTCTACATTTTAACTAAGGCATGCGAAGATGTTCATGTTCCATTTTAAAATCTAACTCAAACATACTGAAGTTTGCATATGTGCAAATCCTCTTGATCCCCCTCTTTCTGCCCCTTCTGATTTATTATTCTTTTGGGTACACCATACAACTTTTTCCCCACTTCATGACATGCCATTTGTTAAACAGAGTTCTTTCCCTTGTTCTCAGGAACTGTCTTCAAGAAAGTCGAGCATTCAACAAGACATAGCATCCTCTAAGCAGAAAATTCTCTTCATAGACAAAAGAGTCCCAGAGCTGGAAGCAGAAAAGAAAGTCGCTGCCACTGCAAGAAATTTTAAGGAAGCTGCACGAATATCTGCTGAGGCTAAGTCATTGAATGTTCAAAAGGATGGCATACAGATTGACATGGAAAGAGCCATCTTAGAGCTCGAGAAGCTCGAGGACGAGATTAAAGAGACTGTTAGCAGATTGCAGGAGACTGAGGGGCACATTTTATCCAAGGAAAAAGAGGTAGCAACGGCTAGGTTTGAGAGGTTAATCTTGATATCTGGTATTGCTAAAGCAGAAAGAGCAGCTGCTTTGGAGTTGGGTGACCTTGAAGAAGCTAACCTTCTGCTTGCAGAGGCTGAAGCAGCAGACTCTGAAGCAAAACAACTTCAACCAATATACAATTTTAAGTTGGAAGAGATTGCAAGTCTACCAAAACACTTCATCTCCATGGAGCTGATATCCAATCTTGGGAGGAAGCAGTTGGAAGAATTGGCAGCATCTGTTCAACTTTCTCCATCATGGCAATTAGCAGAGTGAATCTGTCAATCATCTTTGCAAGATGGGGAATTAGAGGTTTACAGAGAATTCTGATATTTGATAACTATGAGAAGCTGGAACAACTTAAGACCTGCATTCGCATCCATGATTTGGGATTGTGTTTCCCCTTCCGCCTTGTGGTTTCTTCCTACGATGCCTACGGACATGATTTCCTTGTCTTACTTGATGATCAAAGGTTTGGGATCCTTACCCTCGCTGTCTTCCCGTGAGCTGTCTTGTCACTTGGCAGTTTAGATCCAGCTCCCAACCTCCAGCTCTAAACCCCCCATCTCACCCATATTTTTCCGTAAAAATCTTAACATACTCCGTACATAGAGTAAATTTGTGTGGCATATTTGTATTCTATACCAAACTCAATTTTGCTCTGTTTTTTTCCAGTGTGTACCAAAGTCATTTGTTTCGTTCTCGTATAAAACTCTATATTGTGTTTATTTAACTGTACTTCCATTTCGCTCCTTTGTTAAAGAGTAATAAATCAAGTCGGGATTTTTTGGTGTATACATGTTTTGAGTAGGAAGTACTTTGTTGCCTTCATGCTCTAGAAATTTGTTGCCTTCAATTAAAATTTTTGGATGGCTTCTGTTACGAAATAGAACTTCAAACTACAGATGGGGTGCATGGCTTTGGTATTCAGGTTGATATCTGTTGTATTTTTTATTTTTTTTTAGGCATTCCAAATTATGAGACCAAACAAGCGATAACTAATAAAGAAAGTGCTTGTTTGGTCTCGTCATTCTGCATCTATATCAAATGGTCCTACAAGAATTGAGAAAGCGATTGTTTTGTGTTGGAAAATTTGAGAGGGTAGACATGCATTCTCTTTTACCAAGGTCCCTTTCATTCGAGTTCTACATGTAGGAACTCATCTCCTTATGGAGCCGTAGTCCCATTTGACTACTAAGCCAACTAGGACTAGAGCGTCTTTTCTTAACCATATTTTGATATATGATTATGATTTATTCCTAGTGATTTCCTTGTCTTAATTGAGGATCAAAGGCTTGTGATCTGCACCGTCAATCCCCCAACTCTTTTAACTTTTTTTTTTTTAAATTTTTACATATTTGCAGTTGGGAGTAATTTTCTGCGGCTAAATTTCACTTTTCATCCCTGTAGTTTGAGTTAAGTTTCACTTTGTTCCCTATAGTTTCAATTGGTATAATTTTGATTCTGTAGTTTACAAATCGTTGTAATACAATGACACGTTAGCATTTTTGTCAATTAATTTGTTAAATTAGTCATTAAATCGCTAATGGTATGTAAAGTACATGATCAAAATTGAAATGGTTTGTAATGTACATGATCAAAAGCATAACAAATTTGATAATTTGATGAACAAAAATACTAAAATGTTTTTTAATTGCAATAATTTATAAACTATATGATTAAAATCATAACAATTGAAATTATATGAACCAAAGTGGAACTTAGCTCAAACAATAGGGACATAAGTGAACTTTGACCAATTTTCTGCTGCATATTTTTTTTTTTGGGAGAAGCATAACTTTTATTAATTAGAAAAAGTACAACACAGAGGACAAGATATCTGCTGCTCAGAAAAACAAAACAGAGAACAAACAATCACTAACAATCAGAAATACAAAGACCACCAAGACTTACAATACAGCTGCACTCCAATCATAAAATATAGCTCGGAAAAAAGTATCCCTAAAATTCAGAGGATACAGAAGCCCAAAGGGAAGACCAAAACTGAACCCTATCCATCAAAAGATCTACCTTCTCACCCCTAGCATCCTCAAAAATCCTTCTATTTCTTTCTAACCGAACCACCCAAAAAAAGAGGGTGCATTTTTGGTCTTTTGGGTATTAATATTAGAACTGATTATCCTAGGTGCAGCGAAAATAAGCTGGGATTTTTTTTTTCTTGCCAAGAATTTATCACACAAGGAAAATGGCATCACAAATACATTAAAATTCAAGGAAACACACCAAAGACCATGACAAACCTTGGGAAGATGTTTGATTGGATTAAAGTGTTCTCCACAAGGTGCCTTGGCCAAATTCCGTTTATAGACTCTTTGAATGTTCTTCTTATTTTCCGCATTCTCCGTTGTGTTCAAATATCTTTGAATATGTTCTTGAAGAATTCCCAATTTATCTTCATTCTTCAAATTGGTGTTCAATCTTCTTGTAATAGATTGAATACATCTTGAGGAACTTGAATATAAATTGAATTATATCCAAAGGTAACTCACCAAGAAGATTACAACCTTATAACCTTTTTTTTTTTTTTTGCCACTACAACCTTATAACCTTAGAGAAACCAATAAGGGAGTGATTTCGAAATCACATGTACTAATGAAAGAGCACAAGGTTGGATTACAAGAAGCAGGAAGAAAACTCAAGTACTTCTCCTTGTAGGTGCAACAACCTTTGTTGAAATTCTAATTAAGCATATTGTGGTGGAACAGTGTCTATTAAGTTACTTTATGCTGGTTAACTGATTTAGGAGTTTTATACTGCCTCCATTGAAATTTAAATCCTTTTATCACTTTCAATGAGCTTAAAATCCCTTTTCTATATGACAGCTGACATCAATTAGTGGAGTTATTTAATGTTTTAGTTGTCTGATTATTATTTATTGTGTTAGTTGATAGCTTAGAGTCACATTAATATGTTGTATGGTGTGTTTAATTTTGTTAGTGATCATTAGCTATTTAATGCTTCATAGTAAGTTGTAACCTTGAAAAGATAAATTAGTTGATCAAGTGTTCCTGCCTAGGAAGCCTGATATCTTTTATTAGGCACATTTTCATATTCTCAGCTGTAATCTCTCTAAATATCCCATTAAATGAAAAAAGATGAACTTTTCGAGACAAATTATTATTCTTTGCAATTTTGCAATTGTAGTTGAGTGGATCCTCTCGCAAATCAAGCATATAGCTTGGTCGCCTTGAGTGGCATCCGCGATTCGCAGTGTCGAGTGGTGTCTGCTACCCCCATCAGTGCACTTGCTTCTTTTCCCTTCTCATTTTCGTGTAAACTAAATATAGAGAAAATCTATTAGACTCAATCCATAAACCCATGATCTTGAACCTCATGATTTTCACAATAACTAACTGCGGAAATTCAATTAAGTGGTAGATACATACCCATAAGAGCAATCTTAATAAATATTAAAAAAAAAAAAAAAAAAAAAAAGGATATATGCCACGATCAATAACTATAAACTGAATTTGGCTTTAATCTTCCACTCTCTACAACTCTTGAACTCAGTCTTTCAATGGGGCTAGACTAATCTTATGAGTTGTTTGGGTGTTGTGAGAGCATGGACCAACAATCTTATTTATAGATAAAATTCTGATAAAACCCTACCCATTAAGATGTTTATTAGACTTTTGTAGATTTTTAAGTGAAAGACTTTTGCAAAATTTACAGATTTTCACATAGTTCTATAAAGTTTTACAGAATCTATAGAAATCCTTAGAAATCCGCAGGGGAGGTCGGATTTATAATGACTTTAAAATACACATAAAAGTTTTTCAAAATATATTAAAATCTATCATTAAATAAAGAGATAATTAGACTTAGGTTTTTTAGAAAAACAGTTTTTAGATAGAGATCGGGATGTTTTAAAATTTATAAGAAAATTTTTTTAATTCATAATAAAATCCTTCTTCGATTTGAAGGGTATTTCCCCTCCTAAGATGTAGAGTGGGCTTTGTAGAGGTTGCATGTTAGGTTTTAACTTCGAAATTTTGGGTGGAGTTAAAACCTAACATAAAACCGTCAAAAAAGAAAAATAAAAGGACTTAATTAAAAATCCTAAATCACTACCGATTTTAGTCTAAGAAAGACTCATAAAATAGATTGGACTGTAAGTCTCCCTCCGCCCAAAATGTTGGAGTTAAAACCTAACATAAAGCCGTCAAAGAAGAAAAATAAAAAAACTTAATTAGAAACCCTAAATCACTACCGGTCTTAGTCTAAGAAAGACTCATAAAATGGACTAAACTCTAAGTCTCCCTCCGCCCAAAATCTTGGAGTTAAAACCTAACATAAAGCCGTCAAAGAAGAAAAATAAAAGGACTTAATTAAAAACCCTAAGTCACTACTGGTCTTAGTCTAAGAAAGACTCATAAAATGGATTGGACTGCAAGTCTCCCTCTGCCCAAAATCTTGGAGTTAAAACCTAACATAAAGTCGTCAAAGAAGAAAAATAAAAGGACTTAATTAAAAACCCTAAATCACTACCGATTTTAGCCTAAGAAAGACTTATAAAATGAATTGGACTCTAAGTCTCCCTTAAATAAATTTCATAAAAGTCAATGACTTTTTAAATACACCTAAACTTTTACAAACTTTTACAGAATTTTTAAAAGTCATTAAAAATTTTAATTGAATACCACATGACTTTTATAGACTTCTTAAAATTATTAATTGAATAAATATGGATTTTTATGTACTTTTTTAAAGCCTTTAAAAATCTTAATTGAATACCACATAACTTTTAAATTCCATAAAAGTCTTTTAAAATCCATATACAATACACTCCACTAAAACTCCTTATCCGCACGAGCACTACTCAACAGGATTCGAGCAATACTCAAGATCAAATTTTTAAAACTTACAACAACAAAAAAAAATTGTTGAAAATCTTTAATTGCAACAAAAAAGGTTAGTTATCAAAATTTCCCATAATTAATCCTTCTTGGCCAAAAAAGCCCAAAATATTGAGTTGCAAGCCACCGTTGCATTTGCCTCCATAGGAGATGCATCTGCCATTTTGTCCTCTGGGATGCATATGCCTCTGTGGGAGATGTATTAGTCATTTTGTCCTTTACACCAATTTATTAAGATAGGGTCTTTCTCACCAAGTTTATTAGTAGTTTGGTACTAATATGTAATTTACTAATAAAAAAAGTTTTTTAGTCTTTTTTTTTTGTTTTAGAAATCTAACTATCGAATAGTGCTCGGGCTTTGCTCGAACTCACCTCGAGCGATTGATAATGTTCGAGCAATTTTCGAAGAGAGTTCAAACACTATTCAAGAGTCAAATTTTTAAAACTAAAAAAAAAGGTTAAATATCCTATGAAACTAACTTTCATTTTCACTTTGCCACCTTAAAGTTAAATCTTCCAACTTTACCCCCCCATCCCCAATCTTTACAAATCACTCCTATAAGGCAAGTTTTGTCAACTCAGTCCATTAGTCCGTTTAAAAAGTTAATATAGTGCCTAGGTGGATTATCATCTAGTAATTTACTGACCCTAAAGAGGTGAGTGGGTCTGACAACTTGCCAAATGAGCGCTATGTCAAATTTTCAGCACCAAATGACCCTAGAGTTAAACCCATTTTCCCTCCCTTTTCTGATTAAAAGCTTTGTTCTTCTCCATCTCCATTTATGGCTTAAAAATCAAGGGAGGCGATTTCACCCACAGGTAATCTCTTCATCTTCTTGTAACATAATTTCCATCAAAGAGCACCATGAGCCACCAAAGCAACAGTAGTAGGCAGCTTGTAGTGGGTGCAAAGGACCAACCCATGCACTGCTATTGTGAAATAGTAGCCTGACTGACAAGCATCCAAGGAGGCGATTTCATTGCTGCCCACTGTCCTCGACTGTAAGTTTTTGGTCTTTTTTTACGTTTGTTGATGTAATGGTATGAGTTAGGTTTGATTATAATGGTGATTTCGGCGATTCAATATTTGGTAATTTTTTTACTTTCTTCGATTTCGTGATACAGAGGTCCAATATATGTGGGTTTTTTTAGTGGTTCGATCCCGAAATGTGCGATTGCTCGAAGACTATAATACCAGGGCTGTTGAGAAGGATTAATGCACTGGAGGCTCAAATTTCAAGGGGAAGACCAAGGGAGAAATATTTGTGGTGTGTGTTAATTGTGTCCTGGGGGTTTATGCTAATGTTATTTTGCTTTGGAATGTGATTTTTTTTGTGGAATAAGCATGGATAGTTGGGTTCGGTTCTAGCAGTAGGGGTTTGGATTTGGTTTAGAAGTTGTAATTTATTGTTGTTGCTTAGTTTGGTATTGCCAGCAAGGTTTGAGTTTTGGTTTTGTAAAAGACCCATGTGGATGATCAATTGCCTTGTAAGAGACCCTGAATATTAGGCATATGTTTGATTATAAATTTTAGCTATGAATTTTCTAATTACATAAGCATCCTGTTTTGTTAAATTATTGAATTTCAACTATGCATTTTGAGCTTATTTATTGAAGAAAAGCATACCCATGTTACAAAATTAAGAGAACGCATGTAGGAGATAAAAACTGATACATTTAGTACTAAACAATAAATAAATGAGCACAACACCTTTGCTCAACTAGCTAGGAACAAGTTACTGCAAAAGATAGCCATTCTCAATTGCTTAAGCATCCATTACATGTAACTCAAAATAACCACTATGAAATAGTTCAATACAGCCCTGTCCATAATGACCCATAAACAACTATAAATGTTCCATCAAAATTCACCATGGCAAAAGTCATCAAAATGAGCCAAAATACCAACTGCCATCAAAATTACAATAATCCAAACTGTCATCAAAAGCAATCAAAAACCATAAAAAAATCACCAAAAGCATTCAAAAGTAGTAAAAGCCCCTAAACCCTAAACCAGCAATCAAGTCATCAAAAGCCATCAAGTTTCATGAACTCAACACTCAGAATTGCCCAATTGGCTTCTTCATGTACATCTTCTTGCATTTTTTGGCATGCTCTTTTGGGTCAATCCTTTTTGCAGGAGACTTGAATGTCTTTTTCTAAACTGCTTGACCATATGTTGATGCATGAGAGGTGGTATATGGACCTTAGGAGGTGTTGGATTGAACTTGTGAAGCTTGGTCTTGTGTTTGGGCTTGTGAATTGCATCAGACTGTCCTTTTGCTCTATGTGGTCTAGGTTTAGGCTGTGATTTGTCTTTTGACTGGGCTTGTGACTCTCTTGCAGCTTGCCTTGTCACTCTTTGTGGGTTAGCATGCCTTGGATCACCTCCACCTCTTTTGGCCTACACAAGAAAAATACATGATTTGTACATTGAAACCCTAGGATGTAGAATAGGGGTGGACACGGGTAGGGTTGGGTCGGGTTTGGGCACAACCCGCAGACCAACCCGATGGGCTCGGTTTGTAAAATTTACAACCCAACCCAAACCATTAATAGGTTACAAACCAAACCAAACCAAACTATTGTTAATCGGGTTGGATTGGTCGGGTTATCCACTTTGGGCCTACACCAAAAATATTTGAACTAAGAGACTTATATAATTAAGCCAATGAAGGCCCAAAAGCGAAAAGCCTATGCGAATGTTGCAGCTAAGAAAGGTGTTTGGAATCACTTTTATAGAGAATGGATTGGAGGTGAGTTCTGTTCCTAGCCAATGTGGGATAGTGGCACAGCTAGGACTTTTGCTATTTCTTTCTTCTTGTGTTTTTTTTTTTGTTGACTCTTTGCTTCTCTCTCTCCCTCACTGTAACAAAACCCACACCAACTGCCATTATAATAACAAGACGCCCTATAAGCCTCCCCTTTTCTTCTTCTTTTTATGTTTTTTACATTATTATATTTATATATTTCATAATTAAGAGTTTCAAGCCCTCCATGTTCGCCACCGGAAAGAAATGTTAACTGGAGGAATTAGGGATCAAAGTTGATTGGTCATCTACAAGGCTCACTCTCATCTCTGTCAAGTGTCACCAGCGACACTCTTTACTGCAAAGGCATATGGATGTAGAGAGAAGCTAGAGAGGTGGGAGGATGAAGATGAGTGGAGGATTCCTGCTGGGTGGTTAAGCGCTGCGGGTTGGTTCGGTCTAGATCGGGTTTTTAGCTCATGCACCCGTAGACTGGCCTGCAGCAGGTCGGGTTGGTCGGTTAGAGCACCGACTACCTTTGTTTCCCTCTCTCAGACTGAACCAAACCAACCCATTCAGGTCGGGTTGGTCGGATTGGTCGGGTTGACCTGCACTTTGTCCACCCCTAATGTAGAATAGTTAAGTGTTAAAAGTAGTGAAAACCACCAACTCACTGGAAGCTTATGTAGTTTATTATGTTGTGGAACACATGGGGAGGCCTCATCAAGTCTTTATTGAGGAGTGTTTTGTTGAGATTGGTTCTACAAATTAGAATATTAGAATATTTTTATTAATAAATCAATGCTAAACCTAAGAAGTGTAGAATTCCTCAAGTGTTACCTGACTTGAACTTATATTCTTCATCTTAGGGAATGATTGAATGTTGTGGCCTTCATCTCCATATCTACTGCACCTAATCTTATGGTTGAACCTCCTTAAATTGTGGCCCTTAGATGATGGTGCTTTGGGTTCATTTGCAACTCGAATTCTGGACTTTTTAGGCCTCTCAAGCTGCTTGTGAAACTTGGGAGGCATCAATGGAGGCTTACCTGTCTTCATCCACATGTCATGACTTGTCATAGAACTGATCATTGGCTTGTAGGTTCTCTCATAAGCTTCCTTCTTGTAACAAATAGCCACAAACTCCTCTGGCTCCCCATGAAATGTGCTAATGGCAGCACATGCATGTACACAAGGAAGACCACTAAGATCCCATTTTTTGCATGAGCATGTATGAGCATCCAAATCCAGTCTATGTGTCCTGCCACTTTGTGTCATAATCTGGTATTTTCTCTCCCCTCCAAGTCTTAGGCTGCAATAGAAAGCCTCCTTCTTGTTTTCCTCTAGAATCTTGTGAATTCTTGATCCAACAGAATGACTCCACATTTCTAACCCTGTCCTTCTACCACATGTCAACAACATCAGATATAACTTTATCTTTTCTAACATTGTAAACATAGGCTTATTATCTCTTGCAACCAGGATAACCTTGTTGAATGCCTCACAATTGTCACATTTAATGCATGTACTGAAAACTACACATTTTGAAATGTCAAACTTAGGTAATGTTCCCCTATAACCAATTACATCATCCACAGCTTCTGAAGAAAATCCTTTATAGTCTCCAATCCTAGAATCTTGAGTGTTATCTGACATTGCTTCCTCATCTTCTAAGTCTGGTCTGTCAAGATCAACATGGTCAACAAAAGAGTCATACAATTTGTCATCCTCCTTTAGAATGTTCATCCCTATTTCACTATCCTCATAGTCATTATCAATAAAATCAGCATCATCAATATCATCATCATCATCATCATCCTCATCTTCATCTTCATATTCCCCATCCTCATTGTGAGTTTCTTCCCTCTCAATCTCATCATGCCCTACACCATCAGCCGTATTATGCTAGATAGCTTCCACATGCTCAATTATAAAATCATCCAGCGTGGTTCTTTGTATGCTCACATTTTTGTGTTTTAGGTAAATACTAATCACCCTTGGGAGACGACGTGTGCTTACACTCCACAACAGAACGACATAGCAGAACGTAAGAACCGTCATCTTCTTGAGGTGGCACGGACCTTATGTTTTACTATGCATGTTCCTAAATGTTTCTGGGCTGATGCTGTCATGACCGTTGTCTCTCTAATTAACCGAATGTCTGCTCGTATTATTGACTATCAGACTTCATTGAGGATGTTGTCACGGTTTCACTCTATTCCTTCTGCCCTCAATCTTTGCCCTAAGGTCTTTGGTTGTGTTTGCTATGTCCATGTTCATTCTCTCCACATGGATAAACTTGATCATCGGGCTCTTAAGTGTGTCTTCCTAGGTTACTCTAGTTCCCAAAAGGGGTATAAATGTTTTCATCCTCCCATAGGTAAATTCTATGTGTCCATTAATGTTGAGTTCTGTGAACAGGTTTCTTATTTTTCTGGGCAAGTTTCTCTGGCTCCTCTTCAAGGGGAGATTCAAAGTAAGGAAGAGGAACGTTTGTGGTTGGCGGAAAAAAAGTTCTAGATTTCGAGTGACATCGAACCAGGGGAACAGGGTGATGAGTTGGAGGTTGAACGGCCAAACACGTTGTTTGGAAATGTTTATACCAGGAAAAACAAAACTGATATTGTTGCGTCTCCTAGTGACTCCAATTCTCCCCTTAATGATACTACCATGCCATCGGATGACTCTTCTGAAATTGACTCTGAGGTACATGTTTCTTCCCCTATAACATTAGCTTTAGATATTGTCTTGAATTCTAACCCTGCAGCTTCGGAGTCTACTATCTTGGAACCACAAGTTGGAGTCCAGGATAGGAGATATCCCCTTCGTACTCGTAATGAGCCTGATAGGCTGGGTTTTTCCAAATCATCTTCTAATATTGTTTATCCCATGTCAGATTTTGTCTCTTATCATCGTCTGTCTCAGTCTCACTTAGCCTTTGCCCTTCAGTTGTCATCTGTGTCTATTCCTAGTCATTTTCAGGAAGCTCTTGAAGATCCCAAGTAGAAGTCTGCTATGGTAAAGGAAATGAAGGCTCTCCAAAAGAATTCTACTTGGGAATTGGTCGAGTTACCTCGAGAAAAGAAGACAGTGGGGTGTAAGTGGGTGTTTACAGTGAAGCATAAGTCAGATGGGACTGTTGACAGGTATAAGGCAAGGTTGGTTGCCAAGGGTTACACTCAGACATATGGGATTGATTATCGAGAGACCTTCGCTCCTGTGGCCAAGATGAACACTGTTATAGTTATACTTTCTCTTGCAGCTAATTTGGATTGGCCATTACGATAATTGGATGTGAAGAATGCTTTTTTGTATGGTAATCTGATGGAGGAGATGTATATGGATCCTCCTCCAGGATTTACACCAAAAGGAGGTAAGGTATGCAAGCTGAAGAAGGCGCTGTATGGATTGAAGTAGTCGCCGAGGGCTTGGTTTGGCAGATTGAGCTATTCCATGAAGGCATATGGCTTTAAGAAAGCCTTGGCAGATCACACTCTGTTCTATAAACGAGATGGTGATGATATTACTTTGCTTATTGTCTATGTCGATGACATGATTATTACTGGTAGTAATATAAGAAAAATAGAGAAGCTTCAGAGCTATTTGGCCAAAGAATTTGAAATGAAGGATTTGAGAGTTTTAAAATACTTCTTGGGCATTGAAGTGTCTCGGTCTAAGCAAGGAATTTTCCTTTCCCAACGGAAGTATATATTAGATCTTTTGGCTGAAACTGGTAACTCTTCCTGTGAACCTGTGGATACTCCTATCGAGGTGAACCATGGTCTGACTATCTATCCTGATTAGGTTCCAACAAACAAGGAGAGGTATCAGAGGCTAGTGGGGAAGCTGATCTATCTAGCTCATACTAGGCTTGACATATCATATGCAGTCAGTGTGGTGAGTCAATTCATGCATAATCCGAGCAATCGACACATGGATGCAGTGAATCGTATTTTAGCTTATCTGAAGTCTTCTCCAGGCAAAGGTATTATGTTCTCCAAGCATGGACACTTAGATATTGTGGGATACACCGATTCTGACTTTGCTGGATCCAGATTGGATAGAAAGTCTACTTCAGGGTATGTGTCGTTTGTTGGAGGCAATTTGGTGACTTGGAGGAGTAAGAAACAAAATGTAGTATCTTTGTCTAGTGCAGAAGCCGAATACCGTGCTCTTCACCATGCAACTACGGAGGTTTCTTGGCTAAAAATCCTCTTAGGTGAACTTGGATATGGTCCTCAGAAACCGATAATGATCTTTTGTGATAACACGGCGGCTATTGAGATAGCTAATAATCCAGTACAGCACGATCGAACCAAACACATTGAACTTGACATGAACTACATCAAGGATAATCTAGATTTTGGTGTGATAGAGGTTCCTTATATTAGAAGTGTGGATCAGTTGGCTGATGTAATGACTCATGCTGTTACTAGTGGTTCTTTCCATACATCGCTATCCAAGTTGGGCATGTGCGAATTTATGCACCAACTTGAGGGGGAGAGTTAGCGTGTATATAGGTTTTCCTTATTTAGCTAGGAGCTAATATCATAGCTGTATAGTTGACTTACCCTATTTGGTCTTTGTACTCTTGTATAAATATACCTTGATATATGAAATTAAATCATTCAACCATATTCTAATTAATACTAATCAATCTCATCTTTGTATTCTCACATAGAGACAAAATAGTATGGTCAGACTCAATCTCAACCATTTGTGCTCCTCTCATATAGAAGAAACTCACAGATGTCCAACCAGTTTGACTATGCCATTCAATTATAACAAAGACATGAAATCCACACAACAATGGTCAAACCAAGTTATGTCACCACCAAAATAGTTTGGTTTTCCATTAATCTCTACTATTTAACCCCCATGATACAACTTCAATGTAACCTCTTTTGAACCGACTTCAAAACACACAATAAAACAAACCAATGGTAGAAATGTTGCTAAAAGCATGCCACTGCAGTAAGCGAAAACTAATCAAAAAATTAAGGAAGGTGTATTCAATCCTAACTTTTAAATATCTTTTTAAAGTGATAGACTTTTATGAACTTTATAAACTTGTATAGACTTTTATAGACTTAACATAATTATGAAAGAATTTTATGGACCTTTATAGACTTACGTAGAGTTTTACATAAAAGACTTTCATAGAGATTAATAGACTTTTAATGACTTCCAATAAATTATATTGTTGTCATGGAATCCTAAAAAGATGTAACAACAAACTTTGAAAGTAATGAGGAACCCATTAGGCCCGATCTTTCTGACGGCCCCCTCCAATATCTTTTTGGTGGCGACCCCGCCTTCGACGGCTGAATACTTAAGTCCATGGCTCCTTCGCCTACACCACTCTTCCCCATCACAACTCCTCTAATTAAGCTAAATCCCTCTGATTAAAAGCTTGATTCAACGTATCCTTTTTCATTTTTCAAAGTTGAGAATGTGCTCATCTTCTGGGCACAATAGTTTCAGTAGCTAGCAGGTGGTAATTTTTTCTGCTTATGTCATGAAATTGATGAAAATTAAGGACTGCAAATTCGAAAACCCACTTGCCATTAAAGTCATGGACCCAGATTTCTAGTTGTAGGCAATATTTTTTTCCTTTTGATGTTTGTTCTTTTCAACCAAACAGAACATCTGGAATTTTTTACTAGTGCATTCGCCCTTGCAATTAATATGTATCTTTCATTGTTAATTTCCAATATGGGTAAGTGTTAATAACTTAATAAATAATAAGAATATGAAAAACAGATGAGAACCTCTAGATAGTGAGAAAATTGAGACTGGAGAAGAGATGATCTGAGCTGATGAGGTTGAAAGAAAATAATGGGTTTGCGTTTTTGCTCGTCCATGCGTGAGGAGAAACAGAGGGAGTTTGATGGTGAAGAAGATGACAAAAAACTGCGTAAACTTTGCAATCAAAGTCATTGAAAAGTATTCACATCTTACGATTTTTCTATTCATGAAAGTCTACAAAAGTATTTGGAGGGAATGAGAGAGAAATAATGAGATTTTGTATTTATAAAAGTTCACAAAAGTCTATAAATTGGAGAAGTTTATAAAAATTATTGACATTTTGAATATCTCCTTATTTTTATAGACTTTTTAAACGTCTATAAAAGTCTTGATAGAATACTCCATGACTTTCATAGATTTTTTAAAAATCTATATCAAGTCATGATTGAATACACCTGACTTTTTAATTCAACAAAAGTCTTTTAAAGTCTTTAAAAGTCATGATTGAATACAATTCTCATATAAATGCCCAAAATATTATATAGTTGGACACTCTAGAACCTTGATCCCCCTTCAAATACCACAATCAATTTTTGTGTCCAATTTTCAAAGATAGCCAAAGCATGCATATACAAATTTTCAAACACCCCATCGAATTTTTTAGTCCATTGGTTTTAAAAAAAAAAAAAAATTAATTTCACCAAAACCTAAACCATACAATAATCAGAATAAAAAAAAAAGTTAATGATTATAAAACCCAAATTTGGGCTCTTAATACCTTTAAGACCCATGTGCTTTTTTTAATTTTGAAGGAGGTCCAATAACACCTAACCCGGTCCACATTCTAACCATCCTCTTCTTCTCCGTCTATGTCTGTTAACCTTACTCTCTCTCTAACCTCACTCTATCGTCTTCGCCATGGAGCACAGCCCGGCGGGTTCTCTGCTGGATCGGATCGACGAGCTTCGAGATCTAGCCACCATTGGATATGGGTATAGGTGCGAGATCGTTCTTGACGAACCAGGAGATCGCTTCCAGATCTATAAATAAGAAAAGAAAAATAACAAAATTGAGATCGAAAATGGTGGAATTATGAGGAAGCGTACGAAGATCCTTGGTTGTAGATATCAATGGAGACAGAGACATGCTCAGCGTCGGACTTGAGCCTGTTGAGGGAGGCCTTCTTGTGGGCGACGATGAAGAGCGAGTCTGAGCTTGATAGCGCCGACGAGAACAGAAACAGATCTGATACCACCGCGAAGATCAGAGGCCTGCTCAAGGGATTCGTCATTTTCATTTGGGAAGGTGTGGTGACAAAGTTTAGCAATTGTCTTGATTTGGATTCTTGGGTTTAGATAATCAACACTAGTTTTCATTTGGATTTAGTTTTTTCTTGGTTTGTTCTACTATTCATCCGGATTGCTCTTCTATTGCCTTTGTTCACTGCAAACTGCATTTTAACACAGGTATGTGCACTTCAGAAATGGTTGCTCAATCTCAACGATGGTGACTATATTGGCCTAAAGTCATGCCATATGGCCCAGAGTCAGTCCCAGACCCACCACGAATGGCCTTTGTAGAATATATTCAGAATGATGCCTATTTCATTTGGCTTCAATCAGATTCCTTTAATCTTCACTTATGTTTTCAACTCAAGGAAGAGAAAGAAAAACAAGGTACAGGATGCAATCACACATTTTGTATTTTGGTCGCTTGAAAGTACATGATGTTAAGTTGTCATCATCCATCACAATGAGTTTGATCAAAATTGGCTTACAAGCCAAAAAAAAAAAAGAGATACAGCAAACAAATTGTATTGCTATCATTGATACAGTGAATGAATTTAGTGTCTTTGTACAATATTTTTGGTAGATTGGCAACAAAGGAGTAGAAAATTACACATTAATGGTAAATGAATTGGTATTTACACTTGAGTTTTTCTTAATCTTTCAAGACAGAAAAACTTACAGGATGCTTATTCCGAGGAGCCTGAATGAGAATTAGTTGCATCTGAGTTAAGAGAGCTATCTTCCAAAGTATTCATGGCAAATACATTGATGGGTACAGTGATTCTCATGAACTTATTTTCATTGTTTATTCTTGCAGGGTCATATTTAATGTTTGGGTTGCTTAGAATACTATTGGAATGTTGTTGTTTTGAAATTGGTGGTAATTGTGATGAGTAGTAGGCAATATGGGGTTTGTTTTCGAATTAATTTGCTTGGAATTCATCATATGGGAGCAAGTAATTAGAGATTTTGAAATTGTCAATGTTTTTGGGGTATGAATTGGGTTAGATAAGGAGAAATTATATTTTCCTCTTGTTGACTTAGATAAACCCATAATTTCTGTTTTAGTTTGTTCTTTGCTTGTTTATGCTTTCACGAGGATTGTACTAGGTTTAAATTATATTTTCTAATTTATTGTTACTATCAAACAATAACAATACTTGATTGTCACTGCCGGGCAGTAACAATAAGTGATTGTTACTGCCGGACAGTAACAATAAGTGATTTTTGGATTTGGTTTTGATGTGTTTCTTGCATTTTTGAACTAATTTGTATGTGATTGTCACTTCCTGCCTGATAGTGACAATTGTTAAATAGTATTTTTTTGACAGTGGTAATTTTTTTGACAGTGGCTATTG
Source organism: Dryas octopetala (assembly GCF_963921425.1). Classification (NCBI taxonomy): domain Eukaryota; kingdom Viridiplantae; phylum Streptophyta; class Magnoliopsida; order Rosales; family Rosaceae; genus Dryas; species Dryas octopetala. The sequence continues at coordinate 5,036,407 of NC_141374.1, read as the reverse complement.
TTAAAAAAAAAAAAAACAGAAGATACACGACAGCTTCAACAAAAAAGAAAAAAAGAAGAAGACAAAGATTTTTGTTTTTTATGTGTTTATGTTAGAAAAATACATAAGATTTGTATATGTATGTTGTTTATGGGTTTTTTTTAGCACATTGAGAATAGTCATTGTTCGATAGTGGTAATAAATAATAATTGACACTGTGACAGTAACAATTAGGTGATTGTTACTGTGTGATAGTAGCAAATTAGCAATCACCTGATTTGTTACTGTGTGACAGTAGCAATCAGGTGATTATTACTCTCTGAATTTTGTGATTTTCTATAGTTTGAATTTTGGTGATTGTTATTGTATGACAATAACAAGATATATTATTTATCTTCAACATGTAATTGTTACTGTAAGACAGTATCAATAGATGATTGTTACTACCAAGTAATAACAATTTTTTATTGTTACTGCCAGATAGTAGCAATAAGTGATTGTTACTATCAAACAATGATAATATTTGATTGCCACTGTCCGGCCAGTAGCAATAGATGATTGTTACTATTTAATAGTAACAATTATATTTACTATTAAAACGTAAAAGATTATGGAAGCCTCATCTTGATTTTTTATTTTTTATATTTTATATTGGTTATTATTTAACATGTTTATGACATGAAAATACATAAATTATTATTTATTTTTTTTGGATAGTTTATGTATCAATTGGTACTGAAATGAAAAAAAATAAATAAAGGGAAAAAATGATATTTTTTTAAAAACACTGTAGCGCGCTACAGTAACGGCGTCACTGTAGCACCGATTTTTTAAAAAGTGGGCCGCTACAGTATTTTACTGTAGCGTGTGGGCCGGATGAATAGTACATTTTAAAAATTGGACTTAAAAAAAAAAAACCCTTAACTGCATACACAAAACAATGGACACAAAACCCTAAAAATTGGCAACGGCACGTGTGTTCAATAGTAGCAAAACAATTTAAAATCCATAAAAGTCTGACCTCATGCCTCGATAAAGGAAATGGAGACATTAGAAAACCCTAATTTTTGGGACCACTATCAATACAAACAAAGAAAAAGACAGAGATTTCACTTACTTTCCACCAGTGCAAGGGCCCAGCTTCCCTGAGCTTCGTCATCTTCCAACACAGAGAATCAAATCGAATCTTCACTATGGATTGAATTGATTTCTGCTAAGATGGGAGGGGTTCATATATTCCCTAACCCTCCCCTTTCAAACGTGTTGAAACAATGGAACAAACTGATGGGTTAAATCCATTTAAGTTCACAGTAGAACCCACTGAAATCTGATGTGGCACCCATTTGAAGAGTTGTCATTCTCACTTGCCTCTTTAGGCCAGTAAATTACCAGAAGCCCATTCATGCATGCACCACGTCAGCTGTTTAATCAGACTAACGAATGGAATTGACGAAACTTGCTTTCTATGAGTGATTTGTAAAGATTAATGGGCAAAGTGAAAAAATTTAACTTTAAAGTGGTAAGGTAAAAATAAAAATTAATTTCAGAGAATATTTGCGCGAATAAGCCAAATCTGTAATTAAAACCAAGAGAGGTAGTTTTCAAAATTTCCCCGTAATAAGTCTGGCCGGCCTTGGGCTTATTGGACCATAACAAAAAGTCTGAAACATAATTCGCATTCTTCCAAAAGACGAAGAAGACTTTTTTTTTCTTCTATTTTGTTTCTTTTACAAAAAGCGACAGCATAGCTTCATTTATCACCAACAGTAATTTGACCAAAACAAAATCTCCAACTGTAACAGGAAGGGCAAACAATAAACCCAAAGATTTTGTACCGTTCCAGAATTTTGCTTTTGTAGTTACAACTTACAACTTACATGCAGCAGGACACGGCCTACTGTTATTAAAAAATGAATATTGAGAGAGAGAGAAAGAGACTGGTGACAAATGACAAAAATAATAATACACAAAAAGCAGTGTGGTTCTGGTTCTGGTTCTGGTTCTTGTTCTTGTTCTTCTTCACCCTACCTACCTCATCTTCCAGACTCCAGTTATTATTTAAACTAAAAAAGAATCAGAGCATTGTTGTACTTGTGAGTTGTGTCCGGCACAACAATCTCTCACCACCAATAAAGCTTACAAACAGCACCCACCAGCTCGGATTGGATTGGATTGGATTTCATATATAGAATTCCCCAATCCGAGGAGTTGCACAAGGATTTAATCCTCCATACACGCATTTAATCTACAGTTTGCAGACCCATCACACCCATTTTTCCTAGTTTGTATCATTCATCCATCAACCCCTACATGGCCCTGGCCGGTTGCACAAGATTTGAATTTGAATGTGTTGTTAATTACAGTCCAATCCACATTCCTCCAGGACGGGGCCATCCGACTTGGCCAAGAACGGATCAATCCGAACCCATAAAAGGGAGAAGATGGAAGCCAGTAAGATTGACCACACAATAATGATTGTAGGAGTTCTGTTCTGCCTACCAAGCAGACCCTTGAGGAAAGGATAGAGGTGAACAATCACCCAGAAGGCAAAGAAGAGCTTACCAAACAGAGGCCCCCATGACTCATATCCATTGTTTATTGCATTGGAGATTCCAGCAACCACTCCAATGATGTTTATTATGAGCAGTGTCGTTGGTGGGATGAGCAATGTGGTCCATTTAAACGCATAAAGTTCTGAGAACTCAGCGTCGTCCCCTCCTTTTGATGTCACAGTAAAGTTTGTATCAACACCAGCTAAAACCTTTAAGAGCCCCTGAAACACAGCAAACAAATGGGCTGACACCCCTCCAATCACCCAAAACTGCTCATTTCTCCACCATTCATCAATACCAACTCCACTCCATCTCATTTCCAATATGCTCGTTGCGAAAATGGAGATGAAAAGAGACAGAAACCACAAACTAGCAATATTGCTCATCTGCAATACAAGTGAACAACTTTTGTAAGATACATATCATGGGGTTAAGTAAAATTAAAAAAAAAAAACAAAAAAAAAACAAAAAAACAACTATATCCTCTTCAAATTTCATATACCTCTGGAGTGATAAATTTTCCTGTTAGCAAACATACAGCAGGTAGAGTACAATATGCAACAAGTGGAATTGATGTCCATGGGTACACAGTAGCATTTATGTAAGACAGACGCTCCAACCACTTCAGACCCCCTCCATAACCATACCAAAGAGGGCAATGCCTGCTCAAAAAGATTTCAATTGATCCAAGGGCCCATCGAAGGACTTGGTGCAAACGATCAGAAAGATTAATGGGGGCAGATCCTTTAAATGCAGGCCTTGAAGGGATACAGTATATGGATCTCCACCCATGGCAATGCATTTTAAAGCCGGTCAGGATATCCTCCGTAACTGAACCATATATCCAGCCAACCTGGATTTGGAAGTAAAGCTTAATTGAGCATGTCAAAAAAATTATATCAAGCTATCAGCACATGAACTGAAACACCATCTTACCTCTTTTCCCCATTCTGTTTTATCTTCATAGCCACAGCTAATGACATGGATGGCTTCTTTAAGCAGAGATGCAGGGCTAGTGCTTTTCAGTGACCCGCCATCCTCTAGCAAGGTGGATGCGACAAACACAGGAGACTGTCCAAATTTCTTTTCCAACTTCTGCTCCGACACCAGAGCCAAACTTTCACATTCAACACCTGCAGACAAGGTCTTTTGAAGTCAAAATACAAATTGAGATTGGTCTGAAAAAAAGAAAAAATGTGGTAATTCTCCTTGACTCGACAAAGGTAGCAAACACAAATCGGGCAACAACGTGAATCTACTGCTAGTTAAATGGTAGCATCAAACCTTCCTTACTTGAAAGAATGCAAATCAATCCTGATTTATAAAGTAGGTTCTCCAACATATATATTTTCTTGATTCATCCTACCAATACATAACTGGTTCCTCAGAGCCAAAGAATGGAGAAAACAGAGGGGCATGCCCCTTTTTTAACCCAATGTACAGGAAATTCTTAAGTGGATAAAGAAAACAACAACCAGTATAGACATTGATAGTTAAGTCTAGCTTTGATACCCAAACAAAGAATTGCCATAACTAAAGCTACAATGCAGTATTGTTGCAGTTATTGGGGTTACAATACTCTCGGCACTAGGTGACCATGAGAGACCTAGGTGAGCAATGGTGGAGTTTGTGCATTTGCATGTGGGTTCCTATATGCAGTTGAGTGTGTGTAAGTGTTCATGTGGGTCCCAAGTATAAAGAAAAGATACATAGATATCAAAGACTGATTTGAATCTTGATGAAACGGCAGATTGTTAGCTCAGCAGGTAACTGATTCAAAACATTTGAACTCCATGTTTTTTCATTGCTGATGTATTCTTAGTGAAGGAATCTGGTGCATGCTAGTGCAACTATTCACCCACAGTGATAACCACACTATAAAAATTAAAAAGATCTGAATCTGCCAAAGATCATTCTTCCCACGGCATTTACTGTCAGTTCCATTTTTAACAGAGAAATCAGGTCCATGTTATGAGGAAGGCAAGGGTTTACCTTCAATGCCCTCTTCAATACCCTCCAGAGGGGGTGGCAAAGCCAATGTATTCCTGGAATTTCTTCTCTTCAAATCAGTCTTAGGTTTGTTGGCTTTCTTCTTCTTTGTTTTTCCAGAAAAACATCCACAACAGCACCATTTCGGCAAGCAATTGCATGTCCTGGTTGGTGGCTTCTTTATTTTTGGAGCATCAAAACCATAGAGAGCCTGCCTTCTGAAGACACATCCAGTCCCAACATAGATAGGCCCTTGGATCCCATCCAAACCTTTCATGTTAATCTGTTATTGATGATGACTTAAGTATTAGCTTAGAATAGAAGACAAATGAACTGAAATGGCAGTAAAGCAGTCTCACTGTACAGACAAGCTTACATCAAAGAACACAGTATTTCGGTTGGCATATCTGTCATGCCTGTCGATACCATCAAATCTCTGTGGGAACTGGACATAGCACACTCTCTTGCCTAGCAACGGATCCATCATGAAACACATTGACTCTCTAATAGCCTTACTATTGTTGATGTAGTGATCACAATCCAAGTTCAACAAGTAAGGTGCATTTGTGAGCACAGCCGAGACTCTGACCTGTTAATATAAGAGATGACAAGAAATGTCACTCCCTTAAAATAAAAATGAAAGCAAACAAGAAAACACACACACACAATTCTATGAACTTCTAAGACTAAGGAGTTCAAAAGATGTTTCTCTCTGTCTCTTTTAATTCAACTTACCAAAGCATTCATTGCACCAGCTTTTTTGTGGTGATTAAACCCTGGTCTCTTTTCTCTAGAAACATATACCAGGCGTGGTAATTCATTCCCATCTGTGTCATGTCCTCCACTTTGGCCAAGAAAAACCTAAGGTGCATATAAGCTTGTTAATTTATTCCAAAATGCGTTGAATGTTTAGTTACAAAATCAAATTCCAATGGCACAGACCTGAATCATCCCAGGATGATCACGAACATTATTTCCAGGCCACGGAGTTCCATCCTGCATCGTCCACCCTTCTTCTGGAACCTTTTGAGCTTTAGCAACCAAAGCATTGATTCGAACTTTAAACTCTTCATATTCTCTCTGCAATTTAGTAAGCAGCATTTTACTATTTATTCTGCAATGAGTAAGAGGGAAGTATCAACTGCTAGTAACCCTCATTACCTTCATTGCTCTCCGATCCTTCACAAATGATGGAAGCACCTTATCTTTAAGATAATCTATTTTTTGAGCAAAATACCATTCAGGTGCCCGTGGTTCTATGTTAAACTTCTTACAGAAAGGGACCCACTTCCTAGCAAATTCAGACGTTTCTGACAGTGCCTCAAATGTCAGCATAGCAGCACCATCATCCGAAACATAACACGAGATCTTGTCAACGGGGTAGTCCACTGCAAGAATGGAAAGAACTGTGTTTGCAGTCACCAGAGGTGGCTCTTTCAGTGGATCCACTGTACTGACATAAATATCAACTGGGCAAAGTTGTGAAGGCTGGCCTTCCTTCTCATACCTGAAAATAGGATAATTAGCATGGACTGTAAAGGCATTCAAAATGCAGACCAAAAGGAAAGTTGCATGAACACAAACAATATGCAGATTACTTACCTCAGGGACAATCTGTCCAGATAAGTTTCCCTGTCAATGGGAAGCCACTTTGGGAACTGATCAAGAATCCATGAAAGACCAAACCAAATCTCACAAATGACTGAGATGAGCCACAATGGATATGCATCATTCACAGGATTCATGATTCGATAGTGAAAGAAGAACCCAAGAGCAACAAGTCGAATCATGATGATCATTCGGTAAGGGTTGATTTGGCTCGATGGTATAGGCAACTTTCTTGACAAGGGCTGTCTTGCCTCATCCATTCTGATCCACGAGCAACACAAATAATTTTTAGTGATCAGAAATCCTTGAATTTTTCTAACACTATGGTATTGGAAACGGAAATATTAAAAACTAATTTTTGAGTAGAGATTCTATTATGGATTCATTGGGTCTATTAGGGGTTTAGGTTGCAACCTCATAGGAAAGGAGCAAAGTTGCAGAGAAGCACTTACAGTGGTAAATCAGGGCCATCCCCATTCCCGTCATAGTCCCAATCTTTGCCATTTTCATGCTTCATCATCTGTAATTTCTCTTGTTTTTGCTTCCAAGTCTCCATCCTCTCCTTCCAAGCAACACTACCATAGCCATAAGCAGCCAAGTCTTTGGAAGGATCCATGGATCTGGGTTGTACTGCAAAAGGATAAATGCACAATATTTAAGCCAACATAAAAAAGGAAAGTATCCAAGAGGGAAGAGGTCTGAATGTAAATAAGCTAATTGAATTTAGAGTGCAGGAAAGCAAGAGTCAAAAGTAAGATGGTTGGTTACCTGGAAATGCAGAATCCGAGAAAGGAAGGGGGTGGATCCTTTTGCCTCCAGCAGTATTTGTCATGAAAGAAGGGACCAAAGCATGCTGTTCAGGAGGTATATCATCAACCTGCAAAGATTCATTGTCCAAATTTGAATGTGATGAATGAAGAAAGCAGTTGAATTGAGTAAATTGAATTGAACTGAAATGAATTTGAGAGTAAGTACCATTTGACCGTTGGTAAGGAGAGGAAGTTGGGGCATGGAGTGAAGGACTTGAGGGTAATCAGAGTCAGAGGCACGGCCATAGCTCATGTGGCCGTGAAGCATGGCGTCTGCGGAAAGCGCATGCTGCATATCGTGCCTGCTCCTTGTATCAAAATTGAATTCGTTCTCCAGGTCGTCCACGCCATCTTCTTCTTCGTCGCCATGCACCCTGGCACACCCTGCCACCACAAGAGAAAATTGAATTATAATTAATATGAATGATTCAACTATTCAGTGGTATCGAAATTATCGAATTGAGTAGCAGTAGAATGAAATGAATGAATGAATGAATGAATGAAATGAGTACCCTTGAGACGTTTGAATCGGGTCTTGCACTGAGGACAGACTTGGCTTCCCTCGCTGCGCTCATACTCATAGCAAGTGCGGCAAATGGGGAACGCACACTCGTTACACGCCACAAACAGCTCTCCCTCTGCGTTCACCCCTACATCGTCTCCACAAATCTGGCAAATCCGCCCCTTCAACCCTTTCGGCTGCACAACACATCCATCACATTCATGCTCATCTTCATCCAATTAATCAATTAAACAAGTCCATTTATTGATTAATTAATTAACACAGATTATTTAGATTAAGCACCACCACCACAAAATTCAAAGTACGTAATCAATCAATCAATTATTCAATTAAGAAAGTAGCTATCTAGCTAGCTAGCTAAGAAAATTAAGCAAAAACGATTGTATATTTGTAGAGATGATAAAATGAAGTTGCAAAGCCAAGGAAGGAAGCAAGAATTACAGCAGAATCGCCGTCACGTTCACGGCGGATGACGACGAGCTCATTCCGGTTGTGAGAGCCGGCCACTAAACCAGCACCGGCCTCCATTTCAGATCTGACTTATGCTTCTGTTTATTGCATATAACCCACAAAATTAAGCCACAACACAAATGAAGCTTCCCCTCTGCTATCCTATATGCTTCAACAACTTAATTATGCTCTCTTTTAGTCTCTCTCTGCCCACCGACACTCCACAGAGAGAGAGAGAGAGTGTTTGTTACAGTACTTGGAGGAGAGAGAATGAGGAAGGGAGGGAACTAATACTTGCTTTGTTTCCTTTTTTAGCTTTTCTCTCTCTCCCTCTCTCTCTCTCTCTCTTTCTTCTTTCTTCAAGTAGTCCGTCTGAAATCTCAACTGATTAAGATTTGCTCTTTCTTTTTCTACTTCTTTCTCTCCTCCTACTTTTCTCTCTCTTATCATTCCTTGCTTGTCATCTTAAATCTCAATCAACCAAATTGATTAACTTCCCTTGTTCGGTAATTTCATTTTTGTTACCAAAACCCCACACACACACACACACACACACTCACACAAATATATATATATATATATTTATGTATATATGTCGGTCAACTAAGATCCAATAATGCAATCATACAATAAATAATGCGATAATGCTAGCTAAGTAGCTAGGCTTCTTACTGTGCTTTTACCTGCTCAGTTTCCTTTTTTCTTTTTTTTAAATTAAATTAATATAAAAATAGTCTATAAATTTTACAATAAATTTCAATTTAGTCTATTAATTATAAAAAGTGTCAATTTGGTCTGCGAACTTTTCAAATTGTACTAAAGTAGTACAAACGTTAATTTCTATCGAAAAATTTAACGAAAACTGTATGTGCACAACAAGTGACCACATTTTTCAGGGATATTTCAGTTCGTTCATCATATTTTCATGTGACCAATTTCGTTAATTTTCAGATAAAAATTAACGGTTGTACTGCTTTGATGTAACTTGAAAAATTCGTGAACCAAATTAACACTTATAATTAATAAATCAAATTAAAAATTAGTATAAAATTTGTGAATTATTTTTATATTTAACTCTTTTTTTAGAGTTAAATACAAAAATGGTCCACGAATTTTACATTGATTCTCAATTTAATCTACTAACTATAAAAAAGTATCAATTTGGTCCACGAATTTTCCAAATTGTACCAAAACAGTACAAACATTAATTTTTATAAAGAAATTAACGAAATTAGTCACATAAAAATATGATAAACGGACTAAAATACTCTTAAAAATGTGGTTATTTATTGTGCACATGACCAATTTCCATTATATTTTTCGATAAAACTTAACATTTGTACTATTTTTGTATAATTTAAAAAATTTGTAAACTAAATTGATACTTTTATAATTAATAAATTAAATTAAAATTTATTATAAATTTCATGAACTATTTTTATGCTTAACCTTTTTTTTTTACTTTTTAGGCCTGGGCATGTAAAGTCAATCTGTTACCTTCTTAATTCACACATCACAGTTCAGATAATAAAAAAATAAAAAATTTATTATTACCCAACTCAGAACTCACTCACTCACTCTCACACTCTCACACGTTGTCATCATCTGCCTGCAAAGTTTTCAACATTCTCTCTCTTCTTTATATCTTGTCTTATTTAACAAATATCTCCGCCGACACAGCTGATGCCTCATTATTACTCACAACTCCCCTTCAACGGTAACGACCCTCTCTCTCTCCAACGACTTAAACATCGATACTAATTAATGAAAATTAGTGTAATCTAATTTTACTTTAGAGCAATTAGCAAAGGCTGTAAATTTTCACAAAAAATAACGGCGCGATAAAAATTAAAAACAAAAAAAAAACAGAAAAAGACGATACTATGCAAGCTGGGTTGAGAATCTACGGAACTTGGAGAATATCTACATGTTGGAATCACCGATTTAACCTAGGATTGTTTGTTTTAGATTTAAAAATGAACAACAATAACAATAACCACCGTCTTTTTTATTTTTTATTTTTTAAAAAAGAAGTGTGAGGTAAACAAAAACAAGAAACAAGAAACGTTGGTTGGATTTATTAAAGAAATTGGCCGAATAGTTAATTAATTAATTATTTATTTAATATTGTGAAGGGTAATTAAGAATTAGTATATAATAATGATGATAAAAGAGAATAATTAATAAACAAGTTGGCGGGCACATGTGGAAATGAGCTGTATCTCTTCGTCCCTCTCTGGGCTGTGGGCTGTGTCTCTGACCCACCCCACCCCACCCTCCCACATGTCTTCTTCACTCTTCTCTGTTACTCTCTACGATTAAGTAGATTTGGGATTTGGGGTCACCTTTTGACTTTGCCTTTAATTAAGTGTCTAACCCTCTCTAATTAAATTGTAAAATGTTATTTATTAAAAGTTACAACTTACAAGAGTGATTACTCCTAATTTGTGCTTAATTTCTTATGTCAATCATTGGCTTCCATCGTAATTCATAAACAAAATAATCTTACATGTCTTTATGCGCCTAGTAGCTAACACACACAAAAGGAAATTAATTAATTAAATTCCTTTGTGTTTTTCGCCCAGCAGCTAACCCTTATTTAACGATCATAAATTGACATCCGGTCAACTTGTAATTATCAGGCTACATTATAATTAGGGCGGTCAATCATTTATGTACATTTTTTGATTTCATATAGGGCATAAGGGATTTTTTTTAAAAAAAAATGAGAATTATTAACATTTCATGACCATAGATGATTGTCTTCTTCGTTTATCTTATCACGACCATAATTAATACATATTGACTTACCCTATTAATCATTAAAAAAAAAATAATAATAAACTAGATACTTGTTAAATTGTGATTGACTACTTTGAATAAATGTTTGTAAATAACAAAGTATTTTTTTCATGACCCAGATTTTTGCATCTTTGTTTGGTGAGCCTACAATATCTGTGGCAAAGACATAAATACTAACACCATATGATGTTCTACTAATTTGCCAAGTTAATCTTTTTAGAAATTGAATCTTCCAAGAGGCAAGAGTATTCAGACAAAAAACAAAACAAAACAAAACAAAACAGAGAGGCAAGAGTGCTCTAATGAAATGTTCCCTTATTCTGGTACATGGCTAGCTACTTCGGTAAAAAAGAATATGGATGGAATGGGATAAGAATATATAATGAGAAAAATTTGGGAGACGTGACATAAGATATAAGAGAGAAAAACTTGTCTCTCACTCCTCTCTCTTCTTTTTTTTTTTTTTTATTTACTCTGTGATGCTACCTCGCTTATATCATAGAGACATGTAAATTTCTCTCATAAATATATATATATATAAGTAATAATTAATGAAATTTAGAGAAAGACATGGTGTAGTGCATTAATTAATCCCAACCCACTTTAAATCAGACCGTCAATTAATGCACGTACTGCACACAACAGTTGTGTGCATTGTAATGTAGACATTGATGATGGCAAAGGCCAAAGGGGTATATATATATATATCGTATCAATTTATCATTTGCATGGTTGCATTTACAAATTGCAAGTCAGCTAGTCATCGGTGCAAAGAGGACAAACCCCAAAACTCCAAAAGGGTTGGTTTTCAACTTCAACTAACAAGTCTGTGCTTTGAGTTCATCGGCCTTTGCTCCAAATTTTTACTTTTTTAATTAATTGCTTACACTGGGGTTGTCTACCTGCCTACTATCTTTCCTTTTCTTTTTTTTTTTTAATAAAATAATATCACTTAATTAAGAATTAATACAAAAAAAGAAAACATCAATAACAACAATTTAGTCGGCTCGTTAGTCCATTCAATTATGTCACCCTCTCTCCCTTTCAGTCCAAAAAATGAAAAAATCTTTCTCTACATTCTTTTTCTGTTGATACTTTGGGAACCAAATTTTCTCAAGGGCAAGAGATTGCCACGTGTCCCATTCTCTTTGCGGACAAAACTACCCCTACTAATTCGGGAGAATGAGGAGTTAAAATCCTGACAAAGGTTTTTTAACCTTAAGCCACGTTTTAAAGGGAAGATGATTGTTGGGCCAAGTGTTTGGGTCTTGAACAAATACTTTTAACTTTAGAGGCCCATTAATAATCTAAAGGTTAATGGACCTTGGATTGGCCAACAGCCCCCAAATTTGCAAAGATACTAGAAACCCAATGCCTACTTTGTGGATAAGAAATCAGATCCGGCTCAACAAGGTTGAGCTCTCCAAGGTGAGAGTTTATTTAATACCTATGCAAAAAGACCAATTTGGCCCCTAAAAAAATCACGTATGTGACACGTGGTCAATATTTGATGGATGTGAGCACTAAATTGACGATTTATCCTTTTTCTGAGTTAAAATGAATGTTAAAGTCCTCGTTTGGATCACTTTGAAGGTGGTATCATTGTTTTTTTTTTTTTGGTCGAATATGGTATCATTGTTTGGAACAAGCAGATAAGTTGATATCCTGATGCTAAAACTTTCCCTTGCAAATAAACATGTATGAGTTATGTGTCTAACTAAACCAAATGTATGACATGATTATAATGAACTCACTTCAATGCCAAATTGTTCCAAGCCTCGATCCCCATTAGGGTTTAACATTTCAAACACACGTTGTACTGCTGAGAGTAGGACTTTGTCATGTCCAACCCCTGTTATGTATTGATATTTGGGGTTCAAATAATATGCTGTAAATATGAAGTAATGTTATTCCACAAATACTTGGTCCACTAATAAGATCAATTGAAATTTTGAATAAGCAAACAAATATACATGCTTCATGTAATGGGTGAGATAATGTGTTATCCCATCAGTCGTTGATGATTTTAAGAATCCATTTTTTTCCTTTGATCTTTGAGATATTCTCATTCATTCGTTGAAACATATCATACAAGATGGGCATGGTAGGCACTACCTCTATGTGGACAATATGAAGGATATTGTATAGAGGCTCGAAGATGTTGTGCACTCCCTCCATAGACTCCCAAAATCTTTGGTTAAGGACTCGTGCTTCAATCCCCTTGGCATCATTAGATTTCTGATATCAACTGGTACTATATTCCTGTGTTGTAAACAATTGTAGAAGACCAACTTTTTCTTGAGCATGCTCGTGATTGGGATGTAGTTTGTTGCAAACAGAGTAGCACCAGGTCGGCTTGACCAAATCTCCATCATCTGGGCTAGTAACCAATTATGATTGTAGATAAAATTAATTACTGATATTGCCTTAGTTATGACATTAGCCACCAACTTGTGCTTCCCAATATCTTCAAATATGATATCTATACAATGTGCTGTGGGGGTCCAATATAGAAGGTATCATTTCATAAGATTTTTTCCTGCCTTAACAAAGGCTGGCCCGTTGTCAGTGACAATTAATTTGGACCACATTTGGTGGTCCAACCTCTCTCAAAACCTGCTTGATCAAGGCCCCTATGTATGTATTATTCTTGATTTTATCTGACACATCTAAGGACTTCAAGAAAACAGTTGACCCATTCGAGAACGCCATGAAATTAATGATGGACAACTTTGTCAGACCAGTCCAATCATCACTCATGATGGTGCATCCATACTTGTCTCAACATGTCTTTAGTGTTTCAAAGTAATCTTTCATGTCATTGTACTCCGCAGGAAAATACTTGATCTTAATTTCATAAGATGAAGAGGGTTTACACCTTGACCTAATAGTAATTGGAGATACTGCGATGAGTAAATAAAATAATTAAATTATATAAACATATAAAAGAAATGTCATAATGGATGCTAAAGTACTTGATTCTTGTGCTGCCTTAATCATGTTCTTGAAATGAACTGATTGAGCTTTGTGTGCAGGCAAAATTCTCATAAATGAAGAATTTTCCTACATACTTTTCCTACTTTTCTTTACTGTTTTTCCCGTGTGCTTTGTCTTGCTCTCATAGTCTTGTAAGACATAGGTTTTGGTGGAGGTGGTAGTGGTAGTGGTAGTAGGTCCCTCAAGTTTTGTGTGCGATGATATTGTTGTGGTGTTTGACTAGTACCACCTTGACCACTTTGTTGGTTGCCCATTTGATTAAACCTCACTTGTCTTGATGCTCGTATTGCAGCACGATAATCATCTCACTCAGATGAGTGCAAATCATTAGGATACATGTATCCACCATCCTCATTGTCATCGTCATCAATTAAGATGCTTCTTTCACTAGTTATGTAATTCTCTCTCAGTTCAAATCGTATGATTTCGACGATAGCTGCCTTTTTTTGTTTGACGGCATTTTTACTCTTTATCCATGTGACAACCTTGTTCTTAATGGTTGGTGGTATATCAATGCATTTCTTTACACTCTTTGATGGATCATAATTGGCTAAATGGTACTTCAAGCATGTAATGCCTCTACTTTGAAAAGTAGAGTGACAAAATATGCATGTGGTTGCATACTTATTGCCTTCTACAACAGTGGAATACTTTCATGCTGGATCAATTCTAGTACTTCCACTACTAATCGCCATTTGAAATCTATCACCTAATTGCATATAATTGACAAAAAAAAATTGCATATAATTAATTTTATAATAGTTTAAGTGTATAGCTTATACCTTAAACCTATTAAAAATAGTAAGATTTTATTGTATGTAATTGTAAAACTCTAATAAAAAGAAGACATGTCTAATATACAAATATCAGTAAACAATAAAGCTCTTAAAATAATAAATAATAAATATATAATCAAATAAAAAACATAGCTATTATAAAAACTAGTAAACTATATAAATACAAGTAATATTAGATTAATAATAAACCATTTTTATATACAATTTTTTTTAATTATTATTAAAATGTAAAATTGAGATATTTAACTAATAAAAAAATCTAAAAATAACTAGTTAATTTAGAGCCCAAACTTCTAAAGTTCTAATATGATTTAAACCCAAAATTGGTGGTAAAAGTTTGAGCCCAAACCCATTAATCAAAAACCTATTAAGGTCTTTCACAATGCATTATCAAACTGAACCCCAAACCCAATTTTTGGGTATAAAATGGGTATAGCCTATTTAAAATGGGCTAGAATGTGATCTCCATAATTTTTTGAGACCCAAAAACTATCCCCAATTTTGGGTATAGACTATACCTAAAACCAAAATGAATGGTTGGCCCACAAAAAATAAAAAGCTGATACTCTCTCTCATTCACATGAAAGCAACCTGCAGGACCCACTGGAGCATGAAGGAATAGGGAGTTGCCACATCAGCCGACAACCCCCTACAGCTTCTGCATGCCCTTTAATCAATTCCTCTCCTTGCAATGAAATGCTACAACGGCTCCCTGACATATTGAATGGTCAGCCAAAATAAGGTGGGCCATGCGGGCCATTTGAAAATGAATGGTGGAGATACGTGTCGTTGAAGATCAACGGCCCAAAAAATTTAAATGTCATTTTTTAAATAAAATAATAATAATAAATATGAAAAAAATGTCAAAAAAAATTCGAAAAAATTTAGAAAAATTTCTTAAAATTCCCTTTAATTTTATAACGGCTAGTACACCAAAAATTCTATATAAACCTCATTCTTCTTATTTTTTTTCTTCACATCTTTCTCTCTTTTACACCACATTTTCATCAAATTTAGTGAATTCAATATGGTTAGAGATCTTGGTTGGGCCAAAGATGAAGATATTGCTCTAGTTCAAGCTTGACTAGAGAAGTCTCCAAATTCGGAACTCGGTGCACAACAAAAAAATGATGTATTATGGGCCGAAGTTTACATTGTTTTTCAGCGTAATTTGGGCACACCAACGGGTAGAACGATGGGCGCAATTAGATCACGGTGGAAGGACATTGCCGCTTTTTGCAACAAATTTTATGCCTCATTTTTGGATGCCGAAAGAAGACGTCAAAGCGGTGCGAATTCAGACGATGTGGTAAGTTTTATTTTATAAATGTATATATTTAATTGAATGTTGAATGTTGTATGTTTATTCCATTGTTAATACTTGATAATTTATTCATGTGCCATAATTTTTATAGTTTGCGGATGCACGTACTTGAGATATATAAAGACAAGAACAATGAAAAAAAGTTTAGCATGCTCCATGTTTGGAAGGATTTAAAAGAATGCGTCAAGTATTCATCTGCAAATTCAACTGTGCGGGTCAAAGATCAAGACGCATCAACCGATTACACATCGAATGATCAAGATGAGACTTGCCTTGATACAGATGATGACCCACCATCATGACAACCGGTAGGCCCGTCACGCCCAAGGCCACTAAGAAAAAATAAAGTAAAGTGAGCCAAAGCAGCTGATCCCCACCAAATTCATATGTTGGAGGCAATTGACGAATATAATGATAGGTCACGTGTAGCTGAGGAAATGAGACATGACATATAAAGGGCGAGACAAGAAAGAGAAGTGGCAAGAGACATAGCATAGGAAGCAAGAGAACATGTGAAGCTTGAGAGGGCGATAGAATGGGTTGAAGGTCAGATTATGGACAAAGACTTGACAAACATGAATGACATGCAAAGAGAGTATTGGGAATCAAAGCAAGTTGAAATAATTGCAAGAAGACGTGCACGTGCTACCTCTAGTTCAGCCGAATACTACCCGTATATGACCGACCTCAACCAGTCATACCCAGGATACCCTCCAAATAATTAGTGGATTTGAATTATGTTTTTATTATGTCTGAGAGTTGAATTATGTTTTTATTATGCTTGAGAGTAAAATTATATTTAGGATTTGAATAATTATGTTTAAAGTGACTATTCCCCTACCGGTAGGATTTGAATTATGTAGTGAATTTAAAGTGACTATTCTCGTACCCTGCATGAAATGACTATTCACGCACCCTGCATGAAGTGACTATTCATGTACCCTGCATGCTATGACTATTCACGTACCCTGCATGAAGTGACTATTTACTAACCCTGCATGATATGACTATTCATTAACCCTGCATGATATGACTATTCACGTACCCTGTATGAAATGATAGGTCATGTACCCTATTATTATGAACTCTCTATAAATTGTGATAACTTCGTCCATTGAAATCCACATAGTTTTTATCTATTCAGGATAATTTCTCTTCCGATCAAAACTTCGATGAATCTTTCAACTACGCGTCGTCTTCGTCGTCATCTTCGAGTCCTCCCGAGATTGAGTATGACAATTTTGATACTAGTTACGAGAGGATAGAGGAAGGCAGAAAGCTGATGAGGTGTGTAATTATGTCCATGGGGCAATCGGTCGTTGCTCCACGTCCACGTCACTGTGGTACGTGTTCTCGTCGGCGTTACACACTTCGGGATAGGGAAGGCGCTCACTGGAGGCTGATGCAGAATTACTTTATCCCTGCACCGATAGAAGACACAGTGATGTTTCGGAGATGCTTCCGTATGCATCAACCCTTATTCAACAAGATTCTGAACGATGTGTGCCTCCATGATGATTGGTTCTAATCCAGGCCAGATGCCCTCGGTAGACTTGGTTGCACACCCCATCAGAAGGTGATTGGAGCATTGAAAGTGATGGCGTAGGACCAACCCCTCAATGGGGTTGCAGAGCTACTAACCATTAGTCAGGGCACCATAAAGGATGCACTATATAAGTTCTGTCGAGCCATCACCCACGTCTATAAGGAGGAGTATCTCCGCAGACCTAACTTGGAGGATATGAGAAGACTCATGCGAAAGGAGCGCCAGAGAAGATTTCCAGGAATGATTGGAAGCTTAGACTGCATGCACTAGGTGTGGCAAAATTGCCCCATGGCTGAGCAAGCTCAATATCATGGGCACTATCATATACCTATCGTTATTTTGGAAGCAGTTGCCTTATACGACACGTGGATTTGACATGCAAACTTTAGATTTTCGGGTTCTAACAATGACATTACTATGTTGGACTGCTCACACATTTTTGATCAAGAGATATCTGGAAGATCCCACAGGGTGAAATACAGTGTCAATGATGTGGAATTCAAAATCTCATACTATCTTGCTGATGGGATCTACCCCAAGTGGGCGACTCTAATTTCATCAATACGCAATCTAGTTTCGGAACCTCACAAGTTGTTTGTAAGGAAACAAGAAGGCTTCTGTAAGGATGTGGAGAGGGCGTTTGGGATTTTAAAAGCCCGATGACAGATTATCAAACGACCCGCTCATTATTGGGATATGGATGATATGAGTTATATCATGAAATAGTGCATAATATTGCACAATATGATTGTCGATGATGAGCGACATCAAGATGATCTAGCCTGGCACGAGTTTAACGTGAAAAAGGCGATTAGAAGAGCATAATCATAGTATGACGGCGTGGAACCAAGCATACAAGGTGGGCCTCCATCATCTTTACCTGAGGAGAATGTCCGTCGCAATTTGATTAGGAATAGGCGTGTGAATAAACACTTGAAGGAAAATTTGATTGAGCATGTATGGATCCAAGCGGGAGACGCACCACATGCTTGAGGGGCCAATGTTGTTTAGATCATGTGTTTGTGGTTTAGTTTATGTGTTTGTGGTTTAATTTATGTGTTTGTATTGTGAAATGAAATAAATTGTATTGTGTTTAACGTTTTTAATATTTTAATATTAATATATTAATATTGGTGTCATTTTGAAGAGCTAATTAAATAATTAATAATGATATAATATTCTTAATCATAAAATATTTTAAATATTTAATTAAAGGACACTTCATAAATTTTAAGATTAAGTAAATGAGTTAAATATTAATATTCCTATATTTGGGCATCAACACCATTGTGTTAATAATCCCCAAAATCTATATTTTTACACTTTTTGATCCCCAAAATTGATTTGGGTATTGAATGTTTTGGGATCCCCATTGTAGAAGGCCTAAGTTGTCTTATTTTGGGTATTGTTGCACAGTGAGAATTGTCGTTGTCCAATAGTAACTATAATTGCCACTGTTTGATAGTGGCCATTTTCTTGATGTGAAAAAAAAAAAGTTGGGTGGCTGGGTGCACTGGCTCCTTGCCTAACGCATTTTCCTACGTGATTTCATTAAAGTAAACTGCATTGAGATTTGATTTTTTATAGTGGGCTTAAAAAAAAAAACCCCTATATTCTAAAAAGGACTTTTAAAAAAACCCAATTTTTTATGTAGTTAATGAGATTAAAATTAGAGATAATTAGGCTTAGGTCCCTTAAAAAAATAGTTTTTAGATGGAGATCGGGGGTGTTTTAAAATTTATAAGAAAATCATTTTAATTCATAATAATTTATAAGAAATTTTTTTTAATTCATAATAAAGTCATTTTAATTTATAAGAAAATCATTTTCATTTATAATAAAGTCTTTTCTCGATTTGAAGAGTATTTCTTCCTATTTGAAGGGTATTTCCTCTCCTAGGGTGTAGAGTGGACTTTGTAGAGGTTGCATGTTAGTCCAAAATCTTGGAGTTAAAACCTAACATAAAGCCGTCAAAGAAGAAAAATAAAATGACTTATTTGAAAATTAAAAATCATAAATCATTACCGATCTTAGTTTAAAAAAAGCTCATAAATGAACTGAATTCTAGTCTCCCTTTAAATTAAGCACTATTTTCTCACTCTAAAAAAGAAAAAGAAAATAAAAACTCATGGACCAGCCCGTTTAAGACTATATGGGCCAATGCTCAACCAACACAACCAAAGCACAATGGATCCAACTTGAACTGCCTAAGCTGAATAGTCGCGCTTAACACCTCTAGTTTTGGCTTTCACGTGAACCATTAAACTGGATGGTATAAGTGAAAAAAGCCTTCTTTAAAGGGATTTGCTCTCTATTTATAACTCATTTCTTTTAGTTATGATGATTAAGCTGTCTTTGCTTTAGATTTGGTTGGTCTTTTTAATTACGAATTAACACAGTTTTTTTTTAATTACGAATTAACTTAAAGAGAAGATCGCTTTAAGCTCTAATTAGCTTACCGTGCCACAATATGGTACAGAAACTACAGCCAGAACAATGGCTAAACTGACGTTTTGCAATACACGTTCCACTATTACAATATATCTAACTGCACCTCACCAAATACATATAATTTGATGCATTCATTACATTCATCAATCAGAGAGATCAGGTCACACACCAGAGAGAGAACAGGTTAGATCATTCCACCAGAACCCCAAACTGAAGCGTAAGACAACAGACAACAGCAAATTAATACACATGCGAAACACTAACAATGCACTTTGTTGCTTATTCTTAGTCATGCCATGCAAAATCTCCTTTGCCCTCTCGTAAGCTTCTTCCTCTTCTATAATCAATTTCCGCATCTGAGCTAGATAGACCCATCTGATACTTTCTGCTTGATTTAGACGAACCCATCTTTGAAAATATGTCCTCTTCATTGGTCAGAATACGAATACCAGGCGTGCTCGATCGAGACACATCACCAGGCTGCCTCCATGATTTGTGATCTGAATCATACAAGAAAGGAACATTACTATCTGCCAAACAATATGAAATGGGGGAAGAGAGGGAGAGAGAGATGAATACTCCCCCATCCCACAGAACTCTCCCTCATTCCTTTTTTATGTCTGCCCTTGACATTTTTCTTCCAAAGCAGCAAAAGCACCCAGGACAGAGGTTTGTGGAAAAAATCAAGTAAATAAATAGACAAGCGTAAATGTTGGTCTCCTCAAATTTTTGATACACAAGAGTGAATGGTATATCCGCATAAAATTTGACTTGTTTAAATATATTACTTGAAAGAAGTTAAAGGAGAATTACCTACAGTAACATTTAAAGAGATTACCACATCTTCTGATTTCTAAGAAACATTCATATCCAAAATCAGGGAAGCTTATTATTAATTAAGGTAGAAGCTCTTATAGCAGTCATAGTTTTGAATTTTTTTTTTCCATTCTTGATTGCTTAAAACCAATGAGCAATAGCATATTTTAGTTCAAGAGTAACAGTTCACCTTCATATCCATTGCCCAATGTCGGCGAGTCAGAGTGTCCACCCTCATCAAGACCTGATTCTGATTTAAGACTATTCTGACTCTGCAAGTTCGTCTGTGTTTTCTGTGCTTTTAGCCCTTCAATGACAGATGTAGGTTCTTCTTCCGTGAGCGATTTATGAGAGGTAAAAGGTGTCATGGTAAATGAGTCCTCCATTACATCAGAAATCTCCACATATTGTGTGGTGGTGATAATTTCATCAGCACTGAACCCAAAGGATGCCCTATAGGCTTCTATTTCTTCCACATCTTGCTTGGGACTTCTATTGTGCCTGTTCTGACTTCCATTTCCACCAGTTGAGTAAACATCTGAATCCTTGGAAACACTTAACCTTCCACCAGTATGAGGAAATGGTGGATTATCCAGATAGAATTGTGCAAATGTTGCAGGACAGAAGAAATTTGAGTCTTGAGATGCCACGGAGGCTCCAGCTGTCTCATGCCCAAACATCCTGGCAGAACCACCCCTTGGATAGGTGCCATTTTGGGGAGAAACTGAAGCATCCCACTGTGAGGGGAAATCACGATCAGGAAAAGGTGATGATGAACAATCATTTGATGCCCTCGAAATTGGTGATCTAAGACTACTAGCAGGACTTCCAGGATAGAGAGAATATGTCGCGTGAAGATCATTTGCAGCAATGTAATTGGTCTTGTCAGTGCTTTTAATATCTACTGAAGATGAGAGGAAACGAGCAAATGGAACATCTGGGGAAGAGGGAGTGGTTAGGTGAGCCAATTCTGGTGGGGGAGTGAGAGGAGCTGTGGATGGCTCAGTTGTGAAGGTTGAGAAAACAGGAGGAGAGACCAGTTGTGTTTCATTGGCATATGGCCCGGTGGCATACATTGAGGATGAAGGACCTCCAGGTGAGTTGGCAGATAATGACAAGAAGCAACTGGGTGACTGAGCTGTTGAAGGAAGGGCAGAATTTGTAAATGATGCTGGTGAAGAAGGCGGAGCTAAAAGTGATGGAGCAAGTGATGTGGCTTGGTTGTTCAACCCAACTGTTTGTTGTCCATTTGGCTGGGTTGCTGATGCATTGCCTTCAGGAATGCGAGATGCAGGGACTATACGCTTTCCACCTTTCTGTGAACCAAAACAAGAGAATGCACCCCAACATCCTCCCCATCTCTTTCTCTGTCAACAATATAAGATTCATTGGAAATTGCTCATGAAACAGAAAAAAGCAAAGACAAACAAATAAAAAAAACCAGTAAATCTCGAAAATCATTCTTAATGACTAAGATGGAACTTTATTCATGGTGTGCATATATCAGCATGTATTATAAAATAGACATTCCATATACTTGGGAAGTGGGATTTCACAAGAAAATGTGAAGCACTGCCCAAGTAATGGTCTTAATGGATGGTTATGCATCCATGTAACTGAATCATACAACATTTATTGCATTACAGAAGAAAACTGCACAGACCTTCCAAAGTACGATATCAATGGCCTCCAAAGAAGATGAATCGAAGCTATTCCATCAATAAAAAAGATGAGAGTTTTATAGCAGATACATTTCTAAAAAGGTGGTGGACTCTAAGGGGTCAACAGTTTAGAAGATCAAACTTACTAAGGCCCCATTTTGGGGTTTAATGTATTGGGGTGGATTGTGATCCAAGCAACAAAATTATAGGTAAAATCATCCAAAATTGATTGAAATCTGGCATTGAAGGAGAACACTCAGCATGGTAAGCACGCAATATATGAGATAATGGAAAACTGTCAGGTTAATAAAATGATATTATGAAGTTGAATTGGACAGTGATTGGTGACCGAGAATCATGCACAGCCCAAATTAAATCTATAAAAGCAGATCTGTCCAGCGAAAAACACCTGATGCAAATGAAGTCAGGCTCATCCCCAGATCTGAGTGAAAGAAACCCAGAAAGGAAAGGAGAACCCAAAAGCCAAACAAAGCAAAATGGTGCGCAAAAGCGAACCCCAGATCTGACACTGAAACCCTCACTGACCCATTCATTGCAGTAGCACAACAAAGCAAAGCAGAAGACTCAGCAGCTGTATTATTATTGTTTGAATCAAAGAGCAAAGCAAAGCAGAAAGCATAAAAGAGATTTGGGGGGGGGGGGGGGGGGGAGGGAGTGGGAGGCATTACCCGTTCCTGCTGAGGAAATCTGTTCTGCTCGGACCCCATTGAAGCAGTGCTTGAGCTTCTTTGATTTGCTTTCGAGAATATAACAAACAAACCCACTACACTCTCACTCTCACTCTCACTCTCGCATTCCTTTTCTCAGCCCAAGAACAGCAGATACGGACTGCCACCATCCACCACCCACCACCCACTTGCGATTTCTTCTCTCTCTCACTGGGTTTGTTTGTTTCACTCTCAAAGGAGGAGTCTGAGAGAGTCTCGAGCTCAAAGCAAAAACAAAATGTAAAGCTGAAATCTCAAAGTAATCTGAGGCAATCAGCGATCCCCGGAAAGAAAAACGCAATTTTTCTTTAATCTTTAATTATTAAATGGAAAAGGATAATTGTAGATCAAAGGACAAGGAAAGACAAAAGCGAAAAAGAAAGATTGAAGTGAAGTGATAGAGATAGAGAAAGAAAGATAGAGAGAGAGTGAGAGAAAAGTAAATGAGTCTTACAATAGAATTGACACCTCTGCTCTTTTTCTTTTTCTTTTTTTTTTGCTTTCTTTCTTTCTTTTGTTTTCTATTCTTATTTTTATATTTTTAAAATAAATAAAACAAAACTGTGCGTTTGTGTTTCTAAAGGGTTGGGTTGAGCTGACCAGCTGAGCAAGGAAAGACTAGTATTAAATATTATTAATAAGGCTTATTTGCACATTTACTTCCTGATTTATAAATTTTTTCTCACTTTACCTTCTTATGTTTATTTGTATCAAATAACCACTTGAACTTTAAGTCTGTGTCCCACATAACCCTATTTCGTCCACTCTGTCTTGACCTTCGTAAAAAAGGATGACGTGACGTGGGTAATATTGTCCTTTGAGTGCCACATGAGTGTCATTTCTGTATTTTGTGGGCCCTAAATGGCCACGTTGGCAATGACTGAGCGCCACGTCGGCAATGACTGAGCCTGAACACTCAGTAGAAGTCGAATAGGTGGGTTTATGTCTTTTAGGCTATTTCCATTCTCAAAAGTAATACAGAGAACTCATCTTCTGGAGAGAGGGAATCTGATCTGTACTCTCATCTTCTTAATCAACCCAAAGAACCCATCACCCCAGAGATTCGATCCAAGGCAGAGATTCAAATTTGAGAATGACGAAGCTTAGAGCACCTGACGCACTTGAACCAGATGAAAGTAAGTGGACGCCAATCAATCTAGGGTTTTTTATGTGGATTTTTTTGGCTTTTTATGTGTTGTATGTGTGTGATTCGAAAAAGGTTAGGGTTTTTATGCTTTTTCTGTGTTGTGTGGGTGGGTGTGATTCGAAAAAGGCACATGGGTGAGGATGAAATTAGTTATGCAGACAATGAAGCTGGTGATGCATATAATGAATCTGAAAGTGATGATGATGATCCTGATTTTTTAGATGAGTTTTATGAGCAGAGTGATGAAGAACTAAGATTGTTGAAAGAGGATCAAAGGATCTATACTAGTTATGTAGACCTTGATGAGGTAGATATTGATCCTAACTATCCTTTGGATAATGATGTGCCATCAGACAGCACGAATGATGAAGAGTTAAGGACTCCAAATCACTCTTCAAGTGAAGATGATGAAGAATGGGCTGCCACAAGAAAACTCCCCAAGTTTGTAGACTTCAGGCCAGAGGTTGACATGAAGAAGCCTAATTTTGTTTTAGGGCACAAATATGCTAATGCTTGTGTGTTTAGAGATTTGATTAGGAAATTTTCTATAAGGTGTGCTAGAGAGATCAAATATAAGAAGAATGATAAAGATGTTGTAAGAGTTGTGTGTAAAAGGCAATGTGGCTTTGAAGTGTTTGCATCTGCTCAGAATGGCAGCACTGAGTTGTACCTGAAGACATTAAAGGGAAAACACTTTTGCTCTAAGACAACAGAGAACAGACATCTAACTGCAGACTGGTTGGCCAAGACATATGCTATTGAGTTGATTAGTCCAAGGTGGTCTTTGCCATAATTCAAAGTACAAGTATATAGGGATGTGAAACTGAATGCTTCCACTTCTCAGATTTATAGAACAAAGTCAAAGGCTACTGCTTTAATTGAGGGTACATACACTAGACAATTTGAGGCACTTTAGGACTATGCTGAAGAGTTGAGGAGAGTGAATGAGGGAAGTACAATGAAGCTTAAAACTGTACTAGATAAAGATGACAGACCTGTGTTTCAGAGGATCTACATATGTTTGGCAGCATTGAAGAAGGGTTTCCTAGATGGTTGTAGGCCTTTTATAGGGTTAGATGGATGTCATATCAAGGACCCTACCCTGGCCAGATTTTGTCAACTGTTGGAATTGATGCCAATAATGGCATGTTCCATGTGGCGTATGCAGTGGTGGAGGTAGAAAATTATGACATGTGGAGCTAGTTTTTGGAGTTTTTAGAGGAAGACTTGTGTGTTGAAAACAGTCATGACATGGTTTTCATGACTGATAAGCAGAAAGGTTTGTTGGATGCTGTGGCTAATTTTTTCCCCTACTCTGAGCATAGGCATTGCCTAAAACATATGTATGAGAACTTCAGGAAAGAGCACAAAGGGGTGGCTTTGAAGTTACATATGGAGAACATAGCTAGAGCCACACATGTTAACTGGTATGATGAAGAGATGAAGAAGATGTTGGATCTAGATGAGAAGGCTTTCAAGTGGTTGCATGAGAAGAATGCAAAGCATTGGTGTATTTTTCACTTTGGAACATTTTCCAAGTGTGACAGTTTAATGAACAACTTCTGTGAGGCCTTCAACAAGGCTATTCTTACTGCAAGAGATCGGCCTATACTTACAATGCTGGAGAGGATCATATTGTACCTTATGATATTAACTTCAAGTAGAAGAGCTGCATGTGACAGATGGAAGCATGATATTGGTCCTAGAGTATATAAGAGGCTGGATAAGATACAAGATGAGTCTGCATGGCACATTCCAAGGGTAGTTGGAGTAGGCAAATATGAAGTTCATACTCATTCCAACAGGTACTTCCATGTGGACTTGAATAAGCACTTCTGTTCATGCAAATCATGGGACATAAGTGACATTCCTTGCACACATACCTGCTCTGCCATCAACTACTTCAATGGAGATCTAATAGAGTATACTGACCATTACTACAAGAAGGCAATGTATTAGAAGACATATGCCCCTATGATCCAGCCCATGAGTAGTCAAGACCAATGGCCAAAGAGTGGCAACACCCCTATGAAGCCTCATTTCTTTCACAAACAGCCAGAATTAGGGCTACTACAGAGCCTCCAAAGCCACCCAATCAAGCACACAAGTTGAAAAAATTTAACTTCAAGATAAAAGGTTTTAAATGTGGCCAAGCAGGACATAACAGCAGGTCATGTGGGAGGAAACGTAATAGGGTCACCCCAAGTCAGGTAACAATTCATCTTTTAAAAAAAAAAAAAAAACTCGGTATTTTGTGATCCACCATAATATGTGGGAGCAATGACATTTTGTTGTTTGCAGGATGTATCTTTACAGGGCAATGATCAGGATGTCCCATATACAGAGATTGAAAGAGTACCAAAGATCAGAGTGAGCATTTTTGCATGATTTGTTGATTTTTCCTTTGTTCATTTGTTAATATATGTATATGACTTACTATGGAGTTAGTGAATGATTATGAAAATCAGTATGCTTAATTTATATATGGATGGACTTTATTACTTCCACATGAGGAGAGGTGGGGCCTAACAAAGGGATGCAAGACAGACAATGCAAAGGTCTAGTCCATCTCAACCTTCCCAAGCTTCAACTCATGATGGAAATATGACACAAGGTGGAAATGAGCTAGTCCAACCTCAAAGTGCATCTCAGCCCATGGAGAGCACTGTCCATGCCCATGTAGAGACCCAACCTCATGGGTCATCTACCACTGCACCAGCCCATGCTGCATCAGACTCAGCCTCTATGCCCAAAAGGAGGAGGAAGCAAAAAAAGAATACTAAAAAAAGTGTTGCCCAACTACACTTGGAGAAATGTAGGAAGGCCTAGAGGCAGTTTAGGCCATGCCAGTGATAAGTCTAGGAAACTCATGTTGTGTATTTTTGGCAGTTTAGGCTCAGAGGCAGTTTAGTCCATGGCAATTCACTCATTTTGTGTATTTTGTTATATTGAAACTCATTCTGGGAAACTAGGTTGCGATTTCAAGTATTTTGGGAAGCTTGTTATGTGTAGTTTAGGGTTTAGGGTGTTATGTATATTTTGGGAAGCTTGTTATGTGCAGTTGACAGGTTGAATTTAGATTCATTATTTTTGTTCATGTTTGGGTGCTAAATCTTTAAACATTTGCACTTGACAAGTTGCATTCATCACTTACTGATCAAGCATTTTGTTGAGCACTCCTGCAAATGCAATTTTCATTCCCTCATTACAAACCACAGAAACTATATTTCATTCCATTAATACAACTTACACATTCCATTACTATTACTAAAAGCAATACCACGTACCCCATACATTCTTGGCTAAAAGAAATACCTCATACATTCACCATTGCAGTTTGCTTTAAACTTAAATCCTTACAAAAATATCAGCCTACCCTATAACCACTGAAACCCACATCATCTTATTCCAATACAGAATTACACCACCACACCAAAAGGAAGAAACCCCATGACAGAAAAAGAACAATCCACAGACATTTGACTCTTGCATTTTTTTCTCCCCACTTCATGCTCCAACTCTCTAGTCTTCCTCAGCAAACCCGGGATCACATTCCTCGAACGGGGACACATATCGGGATCGAACCACATAAAAAAACCACATCCTCTATTTGTCTACATGAACAAGATTTAATTAAATACCAGAAAAATTTAAAGTTAAACCAGACAAAATAGGCTATTGCTATTACTCGAGACCATATAGAACACCCATAGAACCTTCTCTCTGGGTGTGCATCTGTCCAGGAAGTACAAATCCGAGCTTTCAGCCCACACCCACATCGAACGATTGATTCCCCTTCCATGCCCTGATTCGAGTAACTTTGGTTGCTCCGATAGCTTTGGTTGCTCATCTTGGACCACTTTGATAGTAGATTTATAGGAGATACAGTGAGGCTTGATTTTTAGGGAATGGGTTTTATGGGTCACATAAGCCACGCTTTATACACTGCGAATGAAAGGAAGAAGGAGGGGAACATAGGGAAAAGGAAGAAATAAGGGGGAAATGTGAGTCAGTGCCAACGTGGCACTCAGTCATTGCCAACGTGGCCATTTAGGGTCAACAAAATACAGAAATAGCACTCAGAGGGTTGAAAGGACGATATTGCCCTGAAACAATCGATGTCCTCAAGTTCAATCTCAATTAGGCTTATGGTACCAATACTTACACTTGCATCAATCCCCCTTCTAATGGGATCAATCTCCCACATTCCTAACGACATTTAATGACTTTCCTTTTTCGTTTTAAGATTTTTTTACCTAAGTTTTGGGAGTCTTTTCTTCTAAGCAAAGACTTTCCTTTAGTTGCTTTCTTAGACAATTAGGTTTGCTTTTCTTTTCCTAGTTGAATAAGGTTTAATCCTTTATATAAACCCAAAGTGTTTATTGTAAAAGTAGGCTTAATTTGAGATTAATAATATTTTGTGTGTGTGAGAGAGGGAGAGAGTTCTCCTCTTTTATATTGTTTTGATATTGTTACCTTAGAAATCACTGTAAGAATTCTTAATGGACTAATTACTAGTGTATTAGGAATCAACTAAACATTATGACTTACAGTCCGAAAAAGGGCTATACTAAGTCAATCCGGATGTTCTTGTCAAGTTGTGATTCTACTTTGACAAGGATTAAGGGCCTGATTAGTAGGATTTACTAAGTCCTAATTAGATATGTATTAGGAGTTCTTATTCTAGTAAGTGTTTGGTTAGAGGTACTTGATGTACAAGTAACACCTTTATGGGAGAACTCTAATCTCAACACCACTATATAAGAACAAGTCTCTGCTCTCACAATAAAAATAAAAAAACCTGCAAATATTCTCAGCCCCATATTGAGTTCCACTAAGGATTGTAGAGAGGAGAAGACTTGTTCATTATGGCATCATGTATGTGTTCTTGACTTTGATTAAGTTGTTTAATTAATCTTGTTGCTTGTGTTTCTTAATGTTTATGATCTACAGAAAATATGTGCTTACAATCACTGGCCGTAAGTTTATGTAATTATGTTGGTGAATTCGAACGTGCAAACAACATACTTGAGAGTAATAAAATGAAATGTTAAACAATGAACTTTAATGAAGAAAGTGTAGGTAATCTAATTATCACGAACTTAAGCAACAATTGTAGTTCTAACAATAAACCTCATGGGAAAAATAACTTAAATCTCTCATAAAAATACCAATAACAAATCGATACTAAGGAAATTGAAACCCCTAGAAGAGCTAAAACAAGAAGTGAATTGCTATGAAACACAGAAAACTATGGTATTGTTGGAATTTAGTTCTTAAGAAATCTCTGGAAACTTTGAAAGGTCTCATTGAAATTGGGGTTGGATTGTTGATGTTGTTGAGAGCTTCTTTCCAGTCTTCCACTTCTTTTTATATGAGCGTAACCTTGGTGAACCCTGGGAATCCCTTTATGAAATGGGACTAGGTTTTCCCCTTTTCCTTCACGTCCAAGTCTTCCCTCATTCCTTGTTTGGCTGAGATTGATTTGCTGAGTTTGGGTCGCACTGATTGTATTTGGGCTTTTATTTCACACGCTTTTGGGTTTTTAATTTATCTTTTCGGCCCAGTGCTTACCATGGTAATACATTAGGATTTATCAGTTTAATAAATGTTATTTATTTGACTATTCTCATTCTAAAAATGCAGAGCTTTTGGCCCTCGTAAGCGAAACCAGACAGATGACTCAGCTAGAGGGGGAAGGGGTTCCAACATACTTAATGAAGGTCGTGTTCTTGCGCTTTTCTAACATCTAGCCTGTCATGCACTGCATCATAGTAGCAACAATGGAAGCAGGTCGAGTTGGTGGTAATGACGACGATGGTATGACAATGTTGTTGATAGTGATGAAAGAGGTGATAGTAATGAAGGCAGTGGTTGTGGTAGCAAGGGTGGTGGCGACGGTGTTAGCATGTTGAGATAATGGCAATGGTGGTGGCAACGACGATGGTGGTGATCATGAGCACATCCATAATCCAAAGTTTGGGTAAAATAAATTTTTAAAGTTGTAAGACTAAGATAATAGGCGAATAAGAATAGAGAAATGGCTAGAGATCGTGGCTGAAGTGGGCTAGAGATAGAGATTAAGATGGACAAAGATCTTTTGGACTTTTAGAAATACATAGAAAAATATTTGGGCCACCTGAACTATAGCCCAGGTTAGCCAACTAGTGGTCCCTCCTGGTGGTGATGGAAGTGATGGATGTGTTTCTTTTCTTAAAATCTCATTATGTTGTGATTTCAGATATGACATGGAATTTAAAGTTGGACTTTATAACCACTAAATTCCACATTTTTACCCAAATAGAATTTTAAGATTTCTTAACTAATGAAACTAATTAAACAAGGGAATTGGACAACATCCATATTGCAGAATTCATATTGGCCCCAAAATTCATCATGACAAGTTTGTTTTGCCTTTCTCTAAGTCTGGTAGTTACTCAATCAAAAGACTCAAAACTGGTTATCATTGGCGCCATTCTCACATGGAATTCCCAATTTGGTTTCTAGTCATTTTTCTCATCAGGTGGATGGTAGGCTTTGGAGATTATTTGGTAGGCCAAGTCTCTACCAAAAATTAAATTGTTTTTGTGGAAGGTTTTATAGAATGTTGTGGCTTCTAGGTGGAATTTGTGGAAAAGGAAGATCATTCCTAATGCTTTGTGCCCTTTATGTGGTGAGTATGATGAAACCACTGAACCTATGCTCTTATTATGCTCTTGGGTTAATGCAGTTTGGTTTGATTGTTTGGGGTACAAGATTGATAAGACTGCAATTTCTACTTTTGGTTCTTGGTTATTGGAGGTATTGGATTATTGGAAGAAGGACTCTGAATACAGATCTTTGTTGTGGGCTAGATGTGCTCCAGCCCACCCTAAAATTTTTCTTTTATATGTATATATTAAAGCCTAGCCCACCCAAAAAAATAAATAAATAAAGCATCACCCTAGCCCATAAACTCCCAACAATCACGTTCTCAAACTCTCAGTTCTCTTGTCTCTCTTGTTTGTCGTTTATCATCTCTATTAGTATTGTACAATCCCTCTCACTTGACTCTGTCTCTCTGCAACAATCAACACGAGGTAGCAGGGCATGTATTTCTAACTCGATCTATTATCTTACTTTTTGTTTTTTAATTTCATTTAGGTTTAAATATTTGGGCATTGAGGCTGAATTTAGGGTTTTTATTATTATTAGGGATTTAATTTAAGGTGTGAATTTAGTCATTTAAGGATTAAGTTATGCATACATTGAGACTCAATTGAATTTACAAAATATTATGGAATGTGTATTTATCAATTTAAGGATTTGATTTAGGGATTTTCATTTTAGCATATACTTACATGTCATGTTTATAATATATAGTGAGTAGTTCTAGTTTATCATGTCGGAATCGAATCATCAACAAATTACGAAGAAAAAAAAAATATTCTTTCATGTTTTCTAGTATATGTTTTTGTATAGATATGCATTTTGAGGGGTAGGACTTACTATGTCCTTTCTTGACTAGGTGTATCTTTTTTATTTATTAATGAAATTTTCTCATACTGTCGAGTTTTTTTTTTTTGTTTAGCCCCCCCAAGTTCTAAATACTTGCTCTATCCTTGTCTGAATATATTCTCTCTTGAATTTAAGGGAGACTTAGAGTTTAGTCAATTTTATGATTCTTTTTTAGACTAAGACCGGTAATGATTTAGGGTTTTTAATTAAGTTCTTTTATTTTTCTTTTTTGACGGCTTTATGTTAGGTTTTAACTGTGAGATTTTTGGCGTGCAACCTCTACAATGCCCACTCTACACCCTAGGAGGGGAAATACTCTTCAAATCGGAGAAGAACTTTATTATGAATTAAAATGATTTTCTTATAAATTAAAATGATTTTATTATGAATTAAAATGATTTTCTTATAAATTTTAAAGCACATCCGGTTTCCATCTAAAAATTATTTTTCTAAAAAATCTAAGTCTAATTATCTCTTTGTTTTATTAATTGGAATATATGGAAGGCCAGATGTAAGGCTGTGTTTCAAAAATCTTTTCATGATCCTGTGTGGGTTGGTCTATCTGCTTAAAGAGCTTGTTTAGAATATCTTGAGTGTATGTATAAACCTTCTATTTCTCTGCCTCTCTCCTCCGTCTCTCATGATTATGTTGCTTGGGCTCCCCCTTGTGCTCCTGAATTGAAAGTCAATACAGATGGATCTTGGGATCAAGCCTCTCACAAGGCTGGTCTTGGGGTGGTTATAAGGGATAGCAGGGCTTGTGTCTTTGGAGGAAGTTCTGTTCAGTGCTTATCTGATTTTGTGTCTGTGGTGGAAGCTCTATTAGTGAGAGAAGGTTTAATATGTGCTCAGAAATCTGGTCTTACAAAGGTTGTAATTGAGTATGATGCTCAAACAATTATCAAAGCTTGTGATAAGTCAAATCAACTGATGGACTGACATATTTTTCCAATTGTGGAGGAGATTTGGCATCTTGCCTCTCAGTTTGAATCTGTGAGGTGGTCTTGGGTGCCAAAGGAAAGCTAATGGTGCTGCTAATGCAGTTGCTCTGCTATCTAGAAGGAAGTTGTGCCCAAAGGGTTGGGTGGAGACACCCCCATCTTCCTTGCTTGGAGTTATGGTTGCTGATAGACTCCCTCTGGATTAATTTTTAATTTTTCTTCTTCTATTTGCTATGTCTACTGTAGTTTTCTGTTTTGGTTCTGTTTGAATTTTCTAGATGTTTGCTTACCTTGTTTTGTTGCTGCCTTTGTGGCTTTTTTGAATGGAATTCTTTTGCTCTTGGCCAAAAAAAAAAAAAGCAAGGGAATTGGAGATTGTTATTTATCAAATTCTGACTTGTAATAAAATTCCAAGTTTAAATCCTGACACACTAAAGAGAACTCTTAAATAACAAGCTTCCTATTTTTCTTTTTTCATAGACTTGTTACTTGTAATCTTCATTTTATATTAATGATCAGGCTTCTTCCACAATAAAGTTGTTGAGGTCACTGTTAAAAATGATGGAAAACATTATCTTCAAGCCATTTTGAATAATCCAACGGGTTCCTGTTGAGTTTCTTCCAATCGTCATCGGACATTTTTTTCTGGCTTGGAACCAACTACTCGTGCATATAAATCTTTGCAATAAAGCAAGTCTTCCATTTTCTTTTTTTGGTATCATATAATTGCTCATGTTCAAACACACCATCTAATTAGTGCTTGCAAGCACATTTTGTAGATGAAATTTTCTAATATCTTTTGGGAAAAGAGAGAAAATAAAAATAAAAGCACTTTCTTATCTTTCTAGAAATTATAGAAATCACAATACAACTGGTTAAAAAATAATTAAGTGACATTAGAACTTTAAATGGAGAAAACCCTTGATGTAAAAAATAAACGGTTCGGATCGACACAAAACAATTTGTGTAGGTCCCAACAAGGTCATACATCAATATAAATAAGTTGAAATATACTTCAATAGAAGGAACATGTATATATGTATATATTTTATCTATGGTAGAGTATAATTATTATGAAATTTTCCACTTTGATTCCAACAAAGTGAAGACCAATAGTTGGTCCACAATGAACCAAATATTACAAAGTCCAACATAAATATACATCACTAATGGATGGAGTGCAATGCATAGCATTTCCTTTATGCCCCCTTATTATATATATGTATGACAAGCTCTATGTTATCAAATTCTATTCATATGTTATTAAATTATATATATGACACTTTGTTTTAAAATTAAAATTTACTTAATCAATGATTTAGATTGTCAACTAATAATAGAATCTCCATATAAATTGTGATAACCCTCCTCCTTTATCCGGGCTTGGGACCGGCTGTGTATGATAAGTATTAAGACACAGGCGGAGTTGCAACTTATTCAAATCATCATAGGAAAAAAAAAAAAAGGTCCAAAGTCATTATATTGATGAGTAGTGCAACACCCCTCAAATTTATTTACCAAGTGATAATGTAATCTCATTTCTTTTGAGAAAGTTACATACTAACATGTTCACTTAAACATTATTTAGTGAGCAAAAATTTGACTAAAAAATTTAAAAACTCTAGCATTATTGTATGTTGATTATTTTTTTCACACTGTATTGATTATTGATCCTGCCATGATAAGATTTTGGATCTTGTGTTGGTGTTTTTATGTACTATGTGTCTGCTTGATATAAACGGGTTTTAATGTACTTGTTTCTGCTTGATGTAACCGGGTAGGATGTATGGGCAAAATAATAGTTGACTTGTAAACTTTTGGATCAAATATAAACCGGTTTATAATACACAATTAAGGTTAAAGATTGAAACAAGAAGCACAACAAATCATGATAAACAGTGGGATGTGACATGCAAGTCAGCAAGTATACAACATGGTCTTGACCTACTGTACAAAAATAGCCAACATGACAACATCAACTGCTTCAGCTTTCTCATTACCAATCTGCCTCTTGACCTCATTCTTGTCAAAACCATTGACCACTGCAGCCGTCAGTGGACAGTGGAAATTGATTTTAAGCAAGATTCCTAGAAAAAATATATTTATTCCATAATCTCATAAATTATCCAAACTATAAACCAACAATCATAACTATTGTGTCTAAAATGTTGTCGTTTAAACATTTAAGACTTACGAGTTTAGAACAGGGTATGTAGATTTATTAATTGCCAAAATAAAAAATAAAATAAAAATCTGACATTTAGGATTTAGGGCTTACAAGTTTAGAATTTAGTATTTACACTTTATATTGGAAGATAATTAAATGAAAACCTAAATCACATAACTCCAGACAAAAGCATATGTATCAACACACAAAATATATATATATATATAGCTTTTCTGTTAAGCATAATTGAGGTATAATTTATGGGACTACTCAGTATTGTAGTTCGATGATCGAAATCGTCTTAATGACCCGTTTGATTCAAGTTTTGGAGATCTGGGAATGAGAAATCAATTTCATTCCCATATTTGATAAGTACAATGAAGAGAATTCAATTTCTGGCCCAAGAGAATCTGATGCCCTTATTAGGAGAAAAATGAAACCCTTACTGAAAAAATGGAATTGATTTTCCCCTCTTGGGAAAACGTTTATTGTTTTTTTCTTTTTTACAAAACTAACACTGCTTTTTGAAATAATAAATTAGAGTACAATTAAAAAACTGACCAAACACAACATTTATTGCTTTCAATTCCTAATTTACTTTATCAAACACAGGAAAAGGAATTTCACATTCCTTTCCCCCTGAAAAATGTAAAGGAATTGATTTTTGAGAATTTCACATTCCCTTATCCCTAAAAAATGCAAAGGAATTGATTTCTTCACATTTCATTCCCCCTGAAAAATGCAAAGGAATTAATTTTTCAAGAAATCAATTCCATGAACCAAACGGGCCCTAAGTGTAAAATCCACAAAGTTAAGGATTTCATCGTTAGGGAGGTAACATCTTTTATTATAGATTATTATTAGCCTACATCTCCGGACTCTTTAACGTTGCATCAACCACCATGTCCCCACCACCAACCAAAGAACACCCAAGGTCTAGGTAATTTGAACTCTCGTCATCATTGGTTGTTTTAGGAGTAAGTGCTCTTACACCAGAGCTATGAATCCCCACAACATATCAACTCTTCATTTAAACTAGTTGTTATCTAGAAAAGCATGACCGACCAATGAAATTGGTTATATTAAAAAGTTTCTATTATTCGCTTGATTCACATGATGATATTTTCAAAGTGTTTGTGGGAAAACTTTTGATTAGTCTATATCTTAATATGGTCGATAATTGCCAATTGTGTGGGTTGTCTGTCTCTACGGCCTTGAGCCAAGAGAAGAGAATTGGAGTTGAAACAAGTGTAGTCGAAATGGAAAGCAGAGGAGATGCATACCATACCATAACAGATTACAAGAGGGCACAAAATACCTCCGCCCCAGCAGCTAAATTGATCTACACTACTCCTGCAACCATAAAAAAATATAAGAAAATGAAAGCAATAATAATAATAATATAAAATAAAAAGGACATATAAATTATATTATAGGTCGACAATGAAAGAGAGCACATCTACAATTCCACATACATATATTAATTAACTACCCTCGGTCAGTTTCAAACTATTGGCTAAAAAAATTGCACAATCAATTAGCCATACATACTAACACCGATGGTCTTATGGAACAATTTTAACCCTCAGCAACAATCACAACACATTGATTATTATAAACGTCCAGAGCTTTTAACTGCATGCCAATGACTTCACTTGAAATCTCAGTAAATGCCACTTCTTTTTGCAAGCACGCCAGATAAAACATCTAAAGCCCACATCCTTTTGCAACTATAATTCACCAGGTACCTACACCGTTCCACTAGCAAATACCCATTATATTTAATTTAAAATCTTGCAATCAAACAGCAATAGTAGTTACAGAAATTCTCAACATGAAAAATATAAGCAAACATAAGCATGAGAAATGTGGGCCATTGAATTGCAACATCTTAATAGGTTCTTTGCAATCTAATGGTTCATATTTCTATGCTTATGCATGCTCACATATCTCATGATTATAAGATAATTTCTTCAAATATCTATTCCCTCCTGCTATGTTCACTTTTCCATGCTTATAAGGCCTAGTTTGATGCATAGGATATGATTTGATATTAAAATATGGGAATATGGGTAATAACAGTTTTACCCTTGCATAGGATGAAGGAAGAAAATGGGAATAAGATAAACTAATCATAAGAAAAACTTATCCCAAAAATGGTGGGATTAGTGGGGATAAGTTTTCCCTCATAGCTAACCTATCTTCTTCCCATCTTCTTCCTTCAAGTTAGAAGATATCCTTCATCTTCTTCCTTGAACACACATGAATCTAGACATTTATCTTATCCAATTTAAGCCTATGCATCAAACGAGGCCTAAGAGAGTTTCTTTTCCCATGCTTATAAGAGGATTTATCTAGTCTGCAAAAATACAAAAGATCCTACAAGCTACACCCACACAAAAGAGTAATGCACCACACACACACATATTCCTATTTTGATTATAATGACCATTTTGATTAGTAACCCTGAATCAGAATTGATTGATGGGCAAAGGTAACACTTAATAGAAAGGTGATCCGACAAAGCAAAAGCATCACAAAGCTCGTGATTAATCCCAAGCATATCAAGATGGATGCTCAAGATGCATAGTCAATAGGTTGAGATCCATGCTACACAGTCCAAGGTCAAACTAGATAAGTAGGAATCTGATACATCAAATGCTGGATAGCTTTCCCTAGTAATCCCGGAAATGAAAATCAAACATTAGGATTCATATTTTCATGGTAGTCACCCCATACTGCATAGATTTAAGGACCATGTACATTCCTTGTATGCAAGGGTAATAACAGTTTTAGCCATGAACTTTAAACTTAAACTACCAACATAAGCATTTGAACCTGTATAAATTTCATTTCTTAGTATTAAATATATTAAAATAATGCATGTTTATACAAGAATTTGATATTCCAAAATTTGTTATGTAAGCAGGAAAAGAACTGATTTACAGTTTCTAAAGGGGAGAAACTCATCTGCAACTTAGAGAAATCTACAAGAGGGGTCAGTAATTCTTTGACAACACCAGGCAAAACTCTCAACGTGTGAAATGGTCACCACCATGGTCACATCATCCAGTCTTTGATTTCAACAGTGAAAATTCGTAACCTGAAAGAGATCAAATTTGCATCAATTCCCACTACCCGTGCTTCAGCTGTCAGAAAACTTGTACAAGTTGCATTGCAAATTCTCCAATTTTTGGCAGGAAAATGATTGTAAAAATCTAAGAATAACTTGGTAGCCCAATCCAATGGAATTTTTCCTCTGAAATTTTTTCTTGGTAAAAAATTTTCCTTTAAAAATTTAAATTCTAGTGACACTGTAATCCAGTGGCCTAACCACGGATAATCTTTAGGGGAAAAAGGTTTAAGTGAAAAAAATAAAAAAATATCTGCATAATTGAAAACATAAAATTATGCCACCCCTCCAAAAAAAAAAAGGGGGTGGGGGGATAAATTTGAAAGGCAAAAATACGCAAGAGCTTTCTTTCGCGCAAAATACAAAAACCCAATTAGTTATAAAGCTTTATATGTCTACAAACTTTAAACTTTCAAACATTATTTCAAAAAAAAAAAAAAAAAAAATCACAAGACTGTTATTATGCCAATGCAGTTACTTTCCACACAATTTGGGAGCAAAACCTTATATGCATAACAGAGCATACAACCAAGTTACATACAAAGCAGTATATAAATAGATCATTCAACTTTATTTGAACAATTTTGTGATTCGGAAACATACAATTGATGCTAAACCCAGCCGGAGTACTCTGATGTGACTTATCCATCTTGTTATTTACAGCATCCAATGAATATTCAAATAGCATGCTGTAGGGGGATGTTCTGTATTGTGAAAGAACCACCCCAGCTCCTCCAAGCATATCAAACTACAATCAACAAAAGATTACATGACTTTTAGAAAACACATTCATTAGTCTCTAATTACAAACATTAAACCGTTAGATATTGCACGTGAAATCACACTGTCAACACAGATGAACTTTTTAAATATGACCTCACCTGCAATCTGGAACTTTTTAGGCCCATTTGTTTAGTATATATTGAATAATCTCAAATTGAGAATGCTCAACATGTCTAGACTCTAGATCAATGTTTCTAAAAGACGAAGGCGTAACATGAGAAGGTTTACCGTTCATGGGTGGCGTTGACGCCTAAGCCTTTTGGGAATTGAATTTATAATTAAAAATATATAAAATTATACACTAAAACCCAAAAAATAAAATTTCAATAACACAGAAAAAAAAATAAGAACATAGATGAAAGAAAAAAAACCGACTAAACATGAATTATTTTAATTGCTTATTCAACACTTGGTAATTTCACACATAGCACCCCAACTGACAAACAAAGGCTACAAAGAAAATGAAACAAAAATCAAAAGGGTAGGGAAAGCAAAAATGCACTGAATGCACCAACTATGGAACTAGAGGAGTGAATAAAAAACAAAAAACTTGCAGTGACAAGTGAAGAACAAACAAATCCTACTTGGTTGCAGCGCA
This sequence comes from Dryas octopetala, assembly GCF_963921425.1. Lineage (NCBI taxonomy): Eukaryota > Viridiplantae > Streptophyta > Magnoliopsida > Rosales > Rosaceae > Dryas > Dryas octopetala. The sequence continues at coordinate 4,997,109 of NC_141374.1, read as the reverse complement.
CGAAGCGCAAGAAGAAAAAGAAAAGAAGCTCAAGAGGCTTAAACCTCTTGCACTAGAGCACACGAAGCGCGCTTCTTAGAGTCAAGGTGCACCCTTCAGGAGAAAGGCACAAGCCTATGGGGCCTAGAATCAAACACATGGACACCTGAGGCATTTTACCCTTACCTCACCCTGAATCGCACCTCAAGGCGTGCCTCCTTTACGCCTTTGAAAACACTGGACTAGACACACTACCAAAAACAAGGAAAAATAGAAGGTACGAACCACAGATGTAATCAGACCTTTAAATGAGTTCACTTAGAAAACTGAAAACTTTGTGTTTAACATAAGCTGCAATGAAGTACAAGAAAACTGCAATGAAGTATAAGAAACTAACGCTTAAGAAGTGCTAAACCATACCTCTGGCATGATATACTGCCACCCCAACAAAATGCAACACAGAACTGAATAAATGTCCTGCGAAACCCTTGAATGATAAGAGGGCATGAATAAGAATCCAACTACAACTCCATTTAAGGAAGAACTATGTATAGTACTCTCACCAGTGAAACTCAAATCATTAACTAATTCAATGATCCACGGCACCTGAACCAAAGAGAAGATCATTATTAGTAAATCAAAGAGCATGTATAAGCTGAGGTTGTTCTCTAAGCCCTCTGAAGCATCTTATCTTGCCTCTTGTAAAGAATCTTTATGAAGAAATAATGAAATAGTAACTTTTTTTTTCTGTAGCAACAAAATGTAAAATGATGAAAAGAAGAATACAAAATCAAGATCATGCAGTCCTGTAAAATCTCATCCAATCTTACTTTTTTGAACCACAGTTGCAGGGAATCTTTTTCTCCTCCAAAGGGAATTTGTAATTGTAAGTAATTTCTTCACCAGCAGCTATATGTCGTTTTGCATAAATGAAAATTCTTTTTTCACCCTCAACGCTAATAACCTTGGTGTAGCAGTTAGGCTGCAAAACAATTAATTCTTATTATGAGGCCAAAGATAAATACAACTTTATGTGATACAACAAATTTGCATTATTATCTAATAGACTAATATAGCTACCTCACAAGAATGGTTTATAAATCTAGCAACTCCTCCACGTTTTGTAGCATCAACCTACAAATTTCAGAAAGAAAATATTAGCCAATAGGCAATAGCATACTTTGCTCCAATTGTGCCAAATAACTTTAAGAAGGGAAGGTCTAAAAAAGATTAAGAGATCCATCCAGGCATTGCAAAATAACATGTAACAAATGTAGGCCGCAGTTGAAGAATCCTAGTGGCATGTGACGTGCCATAACACCAATTCATCTTTAACTATTGTTCTTAAAATTTGTAATTGTAAGTAAATCTGACAATAATGTAGGTTCCCTGCTCCCTTACTACTTTCTGTTTCTCTTCCTCTCTCAGATTCCTTTTCTATCCTTCTCTAAATTCAATTCTCTCTCCCTCAATACTCTTCCAAAATTCTCTTAAATCCACTTTAGACTTCAGGGACCAAATGGGTTTGCTAAAACACGTCTGCAGTTCATGGGGTTGTTTGATCTTTCTTGTTTAGGCCATTGAACTTTTGGTGGTTGTTGCACTTGTCTTGAATGTATTTGTTTCATTTACTTTATCATTTCATTTTTAACGAAACTACTATCTTCAAGCCAAAAAAAGAACACGTTTGCAGAATTTCAAACTCTTTTTTTTGTAAAATTATGTGTTAAAAAGTGGGCCCATTTTAAATTTTCGCCCTGGGCCTCCAAGAAGTCAGGGCCTCTGATTCATATTGACAAAATATTTCAGACACTGTGCTGTAAAATAACTCAAATATGAGCACAAAATAAAACTAAAGTCAGCATCAGCATTGCTTCACTAACCACATAACCATCATCGAGCCTAAAAAGATAACTGCTGCCAATTCCCATCTTCTCATAATGACGCTCACGTATATCAGATATCTGCAAAATCAGAAACCAAAGTAAAATGGATAGACATAAAGAAAAGAGAAACAAAACACCACACAAACACACACACACACACATACCAAACATGGGAGGAATAAAGCAATTATTGTAAAGTAAAATATACCCTGGGACGAATTAGTTCTCCAACATATTCAATAACAAAGTCTTCCGCCTCAATTGGCTCCAAGGCAACAAGACCCCAATCATGTATCTTGCTCTGTTGGAAGCGTAGATGCTTTTTCCTTGCCTACCATGTACTATTATATCAAAAAGATGTGCAAAAGAGCATTTAGATATATTCCAAGACAAAATTTGATTCAGAAATCACCTTTAATTGAGTGGCTTTCAAAAGGTCAGCACCCTCAGCAGCAGCAAGAAGATTGCGCATCTTCACCCTATTTGTTCTTGCAGAAAGACCCTTGCCATTTGACCACTGTGATGTATTAATATCAGAACCTGGATACTCAGCATTAACATATTTCATTCCCCTAACACGAGCTCTTTCAGAAGGAGTTGCATTTAGTGACCATCTATGCCATTCCCAACCATTAATCGAAGCCCGGGCACATCCATCAGATTTAGGGCAGGGATTTAATGTCTTGGATTTACTGGACTTTATCTTTCTTACAGCAACTGGTTTACATGCTGCTTGCTTGGTAGCACCATTGGCTACTTTCAAGACCTTTTTGGGATGTGATAATTGCAAACCATCCGTTACACGCTCCCTTTTCAGCTTTGATGCCTTAGTTACTGTACACAGAACCAAGAATACAGAAAGAAAGAATAGAACAAAGTGTCAAATTGCATAAAAAGTTATTAAGAAAATGAATGAATGGATGAAAGAACACTCACAAGGCTCTCCCTTGAGCCCAACATCATTACCCTTGCCTTTTACAACTTTCCCAACGTCATTGTGATCCCCAACATGAGCTGAAACCATCTTTCCACTAGGTTTAGGAGCACATGCCATGGGCTCACTACCTGAATAATAGTCACAATCCCCTATTATCAAATAAATTCTATTCTGTGAGTGACAAAAACCCAGTACACGGGCAGCATACAAGGCCCCAAGCAAAAAATATGTATGTGTATAACTTAATTCAACAAATTGAAATTTATGTCCACAAAAGATTTGCAAACATCAAAATAAATGTTAAGGAAATTCATACTTTTAACTGCTTTGGTAACCTTCAATAGTTTCCGACTACCAGCATTCTTTGCTGCTGACTTATCAGTGGACCTTTTAGCAATGGCTTGCAAAGATGTGGCACCACCAGATGATTCAGTTTGGGATTTGTTCAGCCTTCTCTTTTTAGGAATCAAAGTACCATGTTTTAATTCCGCAGTCTCAGGAACATGTCCAGCAACATGTTTCTTTGACTTTTCCACTGTTTCATTTCGTTTCCCAGTGTCAACTGAAGTTACAAACCGAGAAGATCCTGACTTTTTCTGCAACTTCTTGCGGTGATATGTATGTTTACCAATCACTGGAGAAACTTCTGCAGTGTCAGAATTGTGGCAATGCTTTGCTTCTTCCATAAGTTTTTCCGGATGTTCTTTATTTGTGTTGTGTGCTCTTTCCTGGGAGAAAAAAGTACATATCAACTGAACTGACAGGGAATTCTAGAGATCCTAAATCCATAGAGAGGGGATTGCAGAGGGGAGGAGCAGCGTACCTCATTTGAAGCATGGTTCTTTGAAGTACGCCATGATGCCAGTAACTGATGAAGAGTACAATCAATAGATGATGATTTCCATTCTCTAATAACATCATCATGCAGTTTCTTCCGGCACATTGCTGTGGTAATATATTCTCCTATCTTAGGAATACTCTCATCTGACCTTGAAGGTCGGAATTTGCAAATGCGTGATGGAATATGATTTTCAGCATTGTCTACAAGTCCAGGTGGTGATGGCTCATTTATCTCTTTTTGAACAACCACATCATCAACCTGTGAGCACAATCCCTTGAAAGCACTTTCCAACAAACTAGACATACGATTTTCAGGTACAGAATGACGTAAAGGTTTTGCTACTTGTGGAGTAAGAGATGTGTCAGATAGAATTATCTCTGCAGATTTTTTATTTGAAGTCCTTGATTCATCACATGTGTCTGAAGATCCATTTATGCTCCTGTCAGAACCCTGTACAGAAGAATCAACATTTTCCTGCAGCAACAACTATGTTAATCCAACATAATGAGGAATTACTAATTGAATATAGATGAACTAGTATAGATATGATATGCATAACAAATTGTCCCTAGATCACCTTCATCAAATTTTCATCTCCAGACGAATTAACTAATTTCCTCACTTCATCATCAAGAAAAGATCCAACGTACTCCGTCAAAGCATTCTTTGCAGACAACTGGAGCTCATTTTCTACATATTTTATAATGCATTTCATGTCTTCATATCGAGGGCTTATCTGTTTAGATGACTTTCCTTCCATAAGAACCGATGAAGGGATAATTGATGGCTGGGCATGATCCACTAATTGCATTCTCACAAGTTCAAAACCAGGCGGGGGATCATCATCACAAGTATCAGATTTTTGCCACGGTAGTAACTGCACAACCAAATGGAACATTACAAGATATAACATAACAGCAGGACAATAAACTAAAGCAGGCTAATGACTTACAGTTTCATGGGGTAATTTTTCAATCTTCTCGACATAATCACCACATTTACTAGGAAGTGTCCTCAACACAGGAGAACCAGACCAAAGTTTCCTCCTCCTCCAAGCAGAGGTATACTCTGCCACTGGATCATAGAAGACAGCATTCCACATGACTTCAGTGCAATAATCAAAAAGCATTCTACAAACAACTGCATACGATGCCCAAAAGTTTTCAATGCTTCCAACAGATTTGGTGCTCGGTGGAGGCTCTGTGGAATCTTGATTAATACATGTCACATCAGCAACATAGTCAGAAGCTGTATCCTCACACAAAAGAGCAGCACAGTTCTTCCTATCCCCAGCAATTTCAGACTGTTGAAACAAAACACTGTTAACTTACAAAGAAAAATAAATGTGTGAAAGTGCTTTTGGCATGTCAAAAGCACTTTCATATAGCAACAAGCACTTTTTGTAATGTTTGGTTGAAATAACAAGAAGCGCTTTTAGGGTCAAAGAAGTGCTTTTGGCATGTCAAAAGCACTTTCATATAGCAACAAGCACTTTTTGTAATGTTTGGTTGAAATAACAAGAAGTGCTTTAGGGTCAAAGAAGCACTTTTAGGGCCCGTTTGGCACTGCTTTTAGAACTGCCAAAAACGCTTTCAGATTAGTTAAAGCGCTTTTGATAGCGTTTGGCAAAAATAAATAAAAGTGCTTATGAGTTATAAAAGCACTTTTAAGAGGTTTTTTGAGAAGCACCTGACAGGAGGAAGCACCTCCAAGTGCTTTTGCATGAACCACAGAATTTTTATAAAAAAGTATATGTGCTTTCAGTAAGAGCGCTACTAAGTAAAAGCGCTTCCTAAGAAGCAGTGCCAAATGGCAGTGGTTTTTGGAGAAGCACCTGATAGGTACTCCTCCAAGAAATATTGCCAGGTAAAATTGCAAGGACTTGTGTTTTTAATGAAATTGTTTATGTGCTACTAAACAAAACCGCTACTGGCGAAAGTGTTACCGAACAAAGCCGCTTAATACAAAAGCACTCTTAAGCATGCATTAAAAGTAACAAAATCAATAGTCTACTTTGGCATTAGTATACATTACCGTTCTGCCACCCAGGGAGCTAGTCTTCACAGCCTGCTCAAGTCTCTGAGTTTTTTTTGTGGTAACAAATTCAGCAATGACATTGCTGATAATCTCATCTAATACAACTCTACGAGCTGTTTTCAGAATTCCATGGTGCAGTTGGGAAGATACTCCCTCTGAAATTTCTGATATAAAGCCTACCAAAAAGGCAGTCCCGTTGCTTTTGGAATCAGATTTGGTAACGGTTTCAGAGCCATCATTTTTCGATGCATTTGCAACAGATAACAGTGTGAAGGGTGTACACTTATTTTCAACATGAAATATCTGCAAAACAAATCCATAAAGAGCCCAAGTATCAAAAAATTTGCAAATGCAAACAGGTAGCAGATCTATGCAACACACTACATATAGAAGATCTAGCAAGTTCAAAAGGATCCTCCATGCTTCAAGACACAACTTCCAGCACTTCATTAAGAAATTTTCAAAAGCATTGCAGTTCAGAGGGACTTAAATCTATCCTTAAAACGACAATAAAAAGCAGTACAAACACAGTAAGCCCATGCTTTAAAGTGAGTTTCACAGAAGATGCAACAGTTCAGGAGCATCCACCTCCAACAATGACAGTGTTCACTTTTCACCCTAGAACTTCTATCTTATTGTAATAAATGGATATGCAGCTAAAACATTTCTCAAAATGACACTTTTTCGGTTAGATAAGGCTTTTGTGAGTTCCTGAATTGAGTTGACTTGTTATAACTAAACTTCTGATTAATGGATGGGAATCACTCCAATCATGTAATGTTCTAGAAATGGTAGCCCATCTATATTTAACCTCACTTCAACAAGTTCAGAAAAGGCTCAATTCCTGAAAGATGTGATATTACATGCCACTAAACTGCAAATTGGATTTTCGATATTCTCTGGAACTTCTAAAGAGCTTCATTTCATAAAATTGCACTAAACATATCCCAACACCATCATAATATTAGGATCTCAAATCTTACCATTAGTGAATCCCGAAGATATCCATATTGATGCCAAGAATACAATTCAAAAAGGGAATGTGGGCCGTGTTTCTGCCCTTCATCATCCTCATACAACCAACAAGACTCTTCACTTGACTGGAATATACATAGGGAGGGGGTTAGAGAAACAAAAGAGAAGAAAATAATAAGACAGACATTAAGAGATACATAATATAATGAACACATAACAAAAATGTTTTTTTTTCCTTTCGGAAGGGAATGAGAAAAGGCAGATATGCTCAACCAGAAAATTCTAAATACCTGTAACAGACATGATTTAGCTAGGTGAGGTAATTCAGAGTTCCATATTGGCTGATTGGAAACATTACTATTGTAGTTAACATGTAAAGTGGAATCGGACTGGAAGTCAGGACAAACAAGGGCAGGTGCAGGTCTGCTACATGTAGCCAAATTCCCATGGCTAGATGTAAAAGAATTTGTAGGTGTGCTTGTGCTTGAGATGCCCAGACTCAGATATGCAAACCCAGAGGCAACATGATCAGGGAACTGCTTGAAGTACTTCAGTGGTACAGGATTGATTAACGTCCCACTCACCAAAGGATAGACAGGAAGCTCATCTGGCAAGAAACCAGTGGATAAACCCTCAAATAACTGCTCCTGAATATAAGGGCCACACATCTGTCCTTGCTCGTTAACATACATCCATCCACTCACCAAAAGGGGAGGCATATGATATGAGGTGCCCCCAGAGTTACAGGGCTGTTGAATAGCACTGGATTTGCCATTTGACCGGCAGCTCATCTCCATTGCAGAATCTGAACCAACTTTTGTCATCAAAATCAGAGCAAGACGAAGAAGGAAAACTACTATTCTCACACCTAATGGTAATGGTAATAATAAATAAACACACAATAATTTATAAAGTTCAAAAATTTGAAAGAAAAAAAAGGGAAGAAAGAGAAATTAAGCCAAATTAACCCTAATTGTCCATACCCAACTAGTAATTAAGAAACCCAATCAATGAATTAACATTAGAATATCAAAACCCAATAATTGAAAAAGAAGAATCTGACATACCTTTACATCCCATCCTACATACTGTTGAGTATGTGAATGAGCCCTTATTGTGGAGTCTGTGAATACACAGCCTACCAACAACCCAAAAGGAACCCCATCTCCCATTCAACCCCAAACTAAAACTCTCAATAAATTGCACCAATTTATGAGAGTTTCGGCACCCAAACTTTGAGCAGGAACCTTCAATCAGCAACTGTGAGCTCTGTGAAGGTGAGTCTCTCTCTCTCTCTCTCTCTCTCTCTCTCTCTCTCTCTCTCTATCGCGCGTCTGGTGTCTGCGGCTCTGCGCTCAAGCGGGCAAAAAAAAAAGCACAGAATGACTGATTTTGTTCTCTGTTTGTTTGAATGGGCAAAACAACTAAACAAGTTACACAAGTACACGGGTATTAGGTTTGGGCTTAATTTTATGGATAAATGATTAATGAGTGTTGGGCTTAGGCCTTCCATAGTGAGACTGAATCTGATACCCAAACTTATTTTTTGGGTATAAAATAGATATAATTCAGCCACAATGGGTCGGAATGTGATCCCCATAATTTTTTGAGACTCAAAAACTATCTCCAATTTTGGGTATAAACTATACCCAAAACTAAATTAAATGGTTGGCCCACCAACAAATAAAAGCTATTAAATGGCTTATCCATCACCAATTTAATGGTTGTCCCACCAACAAAGAAATGAGTTACATATTAATATCCTCATATTTGGGCCTCAACACCATTGTATTGGTGATCCCCAAAATCTATATTTTTACACTTTTTGATACCCAAAATTAATTTGGGTATTAGGTATTTAAAGATCACCATTATAGAAGGCCTAAAATCTTCTATCTTTTATTCTATAAACATATCAAAAAGCATAAAACCAACACAAAAATTCAAGCTTTTGGAAAAAAAAATCTTAATTTTGATAGTAACAAATAATTGCCATTGTCTGACAGTAATTATCGTCCCAGATAGTTACTTTTCGATCACTCAGTACTTCCAGATCGTGCCTTTGACAAACTACAGCCTTTATACTTCCAGATCATGCCTTCGACAAACTCCAATCAAGAGGTCGACGACCTTCTTCAAGACTCTGGCGATGGATTTTAGTAAAGAGAAGAGAGATAGAAATAGAGAGAGGGAGAGAGAAAGAGAGCAAAGAGAAAGAATAGAGGTAGAGATCAAAGAAGAGATTTAAGAGAAATGGTTGTGGTCTCGTTGACTTTACTCACCAGACGACGAGGGTTTGATCGAAGAAGAAAATGGAGAGAGAGAGAGAGAGAGAGGCCATCATAGAAGGAGAAAGAGATGGGAAGAGAAAGAGAGAGAGAACCACCAGTTTTTTTAAAAGATATGTTTAAAACTAATTAAGTGGGCTTTTTTAGGACATGGATAAAGTATGTGGGTTTAATTATCAATAAGAGTCCAAAAGTGGACTTTATAATATTTATTTGTGAAAAATTTGCCCCTCCCCCCAACCATTTAGAAACTCTCCCAAAACTCCCTAAAACTTATGATTATTTTTTTACCCTTCTGACACAAGCTGACGCACTAACGTGTGTTGGATCATTGAAACTGAATCATTCACTAAAACTGAATATCGATCAATGAAATTGAGTTGATCATTGAAACTAAAATCATCACTAAAACTGAAATTTTCACTGAAATTGCAATCGATTTCACTAAAATTGAAATCGATCACTAAAACTAAAAACGATCACTAAAACTAAATTGATTATTGAAACTGAAAAATTGAACACTGAAACTAAATCGATTATTGAAAATAAATTGATTACTGAAACTGAATCAAATTCCATCAAATGACTAGATTGCCCTTCTATGTGCAACCCATATGACTTTTCCATTTACTAATTGAACGAAAAAATTGATTTTGTCCAAGTATAAACTACACAAACTACAGGACTATGATGGATGAAATTGAAATTAGAGCATCTGCAGTAATTGTTCAATAGTTCATTTTAATAGTTCAATTTTGTGAACAGTTTTGGTATCTATTGAACTGGACTGCAATTGAACTTGCAATGGTTATTCAATAGTTCAATTAAAAAATTTAAGATGAAAAATAAGGAGATATAATGCAGTTCATGTGTCGACAAGAAATAGATTATAAATATATATTTTTTCACATGATGGACTAATTTATTGAAATATATTTCACTTTAGAGTTTAATTTTATAATCACTAAAATAAATTATTGATCCTCAAATTAAAAATGAACTCTATCACTATAAGTTATTCTTTTACCTTAAGTTTAATTTATTACAATAAAATTAAAATAAACCTCACCACTTACAAAATAAAATTGAAACATAAAGACCAAATTGATGATTTGACAAAAAGTAATAATTTAGAGTGCGTAGTAAGAGCGTAAGACTTAAAGAGATATGCATATAGAAATTCTTTTTCAGTTGACCGACAAGCTCTATATTTTATCAGTTTAATACGAGGTGTATCACTGTGTATGACAGTGTCCCCACGTCTGCAAGTTGAATATGGCCAAAAAATACAACTAAATAATACAAAAAGGCAGAAAAGAAAATACGCGAAAACCCTGGAAGCGGAAAGCATACACAGTATTCCAGCTGCGGCTGTGGAAGTAGGAACTAGAAAGGAAGCTTCCCTCACGCGCTGAAACCTGAAACTCAATTACTTAACTCAACCAAAACCAAAACCCAACACGTACAATTGATGTCATCCTAATACTCATCCTCATCTTCATCTATTTTCAATTTAAAATTGAAAATTGTATTCTTTGGCAGCTGCTTTGCTCAAAACCGTGTTCTCTAATTGACTGTCTGTGTCTCTCTGTCATTCCCAACCCAATCATGTCATTATCATATCCGGCATCCCATAACTTATATAAACAAGTGCTTCCTCCACGTTTGTCTCCAACACTCTTACAAGTTACAAACATCATTTCTCAATATCCAAACCCTCTCTATATATAGCAGCAACCAGCAAGAGACCACAGAAAGAAAGAAGCTATCTGGGTTGTGTCTACCTTTCCTATCTATCAATCTTTGCTTCTGGGTTTTGTTTACATTCATCATGACATTGAAGGTGTCGACTTCAGCTACTTCCCATGAAAAGTCCAGTCCCAAGTCAGGCTTGGCAAGATTGTGCCGCAAACTACTGTCTCCAACAAAGGCAGAGAGGCCTTCTCTTTCGAATTCGACTGACCCTCCCCCTCCCCCAACCACACGCAGCATCAGCAGCATCAGCAGCAGCAGCAGCAGCAGCAGCAGCGAACTCCAGAGGGTGTTCGTTTACTTTGATGAGAACGGAGATGGTAAGATATCCCCGGCGGAATTGCAGACTTGTGTGAGGGCTGTTGGAGGAGAGCTGTCCGCGGACGAAGCACAAGCAGCCGTGGAGGCTTCGGATTTGGACGGAGATGGACTGCTGGACATTGAAGAATTCCAAAAGTTGATGGAGGCCACAAATGGAAATGAGGAGGATAAGAACAAGGAACTCAGAGACACCTTTGGGATGTATGAAATGGAGGGGTCAGGAGGCTGCATAACCCCCACAAGCTTGAAGAGGATGCTGGCTAGGCTACTCGGCGAGTCTCCCTCCATAGAGGATTGCAAGTCCATGATTCGCAGCTTCGACCTCAACGGAGATGGGGTTCTCAGCTTCGACGAGTTCAGAACCATGATGATGCGCTAATTTCACTCACATCCTCCATCCATTTCTTCCTTTCCTTTTCCTCAATTGATTAAATTCATTCCTTTGCCAGTGTGTGTGTATATATAATAATAACTTGTAACTGAGATTTTTTCATTTGTTTTCGATCATCTCAACTATGATTCTCTTACAAATAAATGAAGAATAAGAATTCTTCTTTTTTTTTTGGCCATGAAAGAATAAGAACTCTTCTAATAACGCCACTTTCTCTGGTTACTAGTTTTTTTGTTTGTTTGTTTGTTTTTTTTTTTTTTTTATGTATACTTATCTAGAATGGTAAGCAGCTGCAACATCTTGACAATAATTGTTTAAGCTAATAAACATGAATTCCATGTAATAGGTCTTACATCTTCTACTAATCTGCATCACAAAACGAAAATCCTTTACAAGTAACAAGGTACTACCAGAGAAGTTCAGCAAGGAAAGTTGCAAACTATAACATTAGCAACCCACTTACAAAGCAGATGCTCAAGTACAACTTCATTTGCACACTTTGGATATAGGAAATCAGGAAATTTCCACATCTTCATATTCCATTCAGGGTAACCACAACTTTCCGGGCAGTAGGACAGTCACGATGTTCACATAACCATATTCCCTGAAGCATATCAATGAGTGAAAAAAATTATATACTATCTAAAGCACCCAAAATTCAAACATTTGTTTTACTAGAGTCGAACAATTATGCAATGGGAACTGGTTGTCCATGATACAACACACAAGAATATGCAAGTGTACTGTGTATTTCATTGGATAATACGGCTTTTGAATATTGAAGCTTTTGGCGTTTAGTTGAGTTTGTGGAAGAGATAAGATAATGCTAGTTGTTTTAATTTAAATTTGAGATAATATGGTTTAGTTTATACGAGAGTCTGAGTTAAATTGAAGCTCTCATTTTGTTGCTTCTCCTACCTCTATATAAAGTGATGTTTTATGGTCTTATAATTAATCAAGAACATACAGTTCTATATATTTGAACTTTTAAGAAAATGAAAACCTTAACCAATAATTGAACATCATCTTGTTAGCCAAGATAGATGTGCAAATTCCAATATTCCTTTGCGCCATAGTAATTAACTCGTTATTGCCTCACCTATCCTTCAGAGGTCAGAAGCTTAGTGAAATTGTAAGAACAAGGCCTGTTTTAATCTTATCTCTCACTCACTCAATACTTTCATCAATTCATACTCAACAACAAGAAATTGCAGCCTGGTATCTTCAAAGTCGAGCTGCTCACAACTAGGTCTGGAGATATGTTTCACCACGCACCAAAACCATTGACTACCTATCTTCAAAACAGTTTACTGAAGACACTTCTAGTCTTTTAATTTACATATTCTGTCTACATAAAAATGTTCAAGGCTTAAGATTCAAGACAAAATTTATGGACAATTCAGTTCTAATAGGGGAGAAAATGTGAAGGGTATTTTCTCAAAACAACTTCTTTTGCGGTTAGAAATTTCTTCAGCACTGTTTTGTGGTTCACCTCCCCTAATCATGATGCAATTTTATGTCCAGGACTTAAATTTGTTGTTCCATTTTCCCATAGCTAATAATTAGTCATTGTCCAAGGAATTAAAAAGCAGGGCATTCATGGAAAATCTTGCCAAGCTCAAATCATGATAACAAGGTTGGGTAATGCAAGCTCTTAACAAATAGAAAACTTCTCAAATTTAAATAATTGGTTTTACGTACCTGCCAGGTTCCCATGTTAAGCTTTCCATTTGTAATTGGAATCCTGCATAAGAACAAGGAACCTTTAAATGCGTAATCCATTTTTAAAGCAAATAAGCAGTTTGAACCAAGCTATTAAGATATCCTTACGTCAGCGCGCAGCCAAACATTGATGATTTGATGTGTGCCGGCATGTCATCTGGGCCTGCAAAGCTTACATAATTCAGTAGCAACAGTTGGAAAAAATTTACAAGCAACCATAAAAATAAAAGCAGAATTACTAATGTCACCAAGGCACAAAAGGGTTATTTGATCAAACAGATTTCCTTTCCTTTTTTTTTTTTTTTTTCATATATGTGTCCGTTCTTTATTAAGGACACATATATTTTATGGCTTTTTCTTCACCTTTTGATCTTGTTCTTGGCAGGGTTAGGGTATAAATCGTCAATTGAGACTCGTTCCTCGGTTTTAACTCTCATGATTTTGAGCTTCCGTTCCTCGGTTAGATTTTAGGTTTTGAACTTGACAGTTTAAACCTAAAATCTAACCTTGAACGATGATTCTATACCCTAAAATATAGAACCCTATACCCTAAAATGTTGAACCCTCTAATAAATAGCCTAAATGACAAAAAATCAACAAAAACCCATGTCCGGTTCTTTAACTCAGACATCCTGCAGAGAGAATTTCCGTGTGTATATATATATATATATATATACACACACACACACCAAGTTAAATTCTTTGATAATTAGTAATTTGGGTTAAACAGAGGAAACCAAAGTATTCCACAGAACAAGAGGTCAAATCCGTGGTCTCTATTTGATCAAATGAATCCAATACTGACCTTCAAGGGTATGCTTCCATGGTGCAGATGATCCCTGAAAATAAACACCAAACCATCACATACCCCATCTCCTTAGAATAACATATGCTGCCACATGAGATGTAAGTATATAACAGGAAAAAAACTAACCTCAGGAACTATTCTATTGAGGAATGTCTCTGTATCATCACGAACATCAGAGTCATAATTCTCATTGATAGTAAGAGAAGCACTTGTGTGGTGCACTGGAATATCATTTTTTTATTTATTTATCCAAAAACGAAAAAGTCAATACTATAAGTCTATAAGGCAGTTTGAACATGAAAAGGGGGCAAATATTAGTTTAGGCTTGGGGCCTTGGCTAACTTACAGAAGAGATGAGCAAGGCCACAGTTGAATTCTGACAAGTCCTGCCCAATTTCCTTCATTATCTGAAATAGAAACCAGTAGATATTATTATAACTACAAATTAAGGTCTAAAAGGGTCACATACAAATACGGGTAACTTTTTTTTAAAATTAATCAACTGTTGTTCCATGAGTTAAAATTCAGAAATAACTGGGTGTCATCCACTATTCACTTGTTTGAAAGAGGGAGAGATGATGAGTGATGAGTACCTTAGGGGTGATGAGATGACAACCCCTCCTCTGGGGAGGTAGAGTTATGGTCTTCTGGGCCCACTTCGGACCAGCCGCCGCCATTGAATTGGGATCGATGGTGCTGGGAGCGCTCACCAAAGAACACTTGAACCGAACCGGAGGAGCCGACACAGACTTCGCCACTGACAGTGCTGACACCGAGCTTTGCATTTGCATGACTGACCCAACAACAACTACTGCTCTTTCTATTTGTTTTGAGCAAAAGCCCAAATCTACAACAATCTTTATATGGCAAAGCAGGCTTTTACACGCCCATCACATCTCTGCCGCACATTGTTCTCTCTGTGGGCCCACTCCTCCTTTTGTAGCCTTTGTGGCCTTGGTTTGGTGTGTGTGGTTGTGCCAAGCCCAACTCGGCCCTATTTGATCAATTTCTTTTTTCGTTTTTCTAAAGGTGGCATTCGATTGGTCTGAATCGAAAATCAAATTTGGATACTTTTGGATTTCAGTAGCTTTCAATTTTAAGTAATTTTTATTTAGGAGGATTCGGATCTATTACCAACAAGGAATAAAATTTCGATGGAAATTTCGATGGAAATTTCGACGGAAATTTCGAAGATTTTTAAATTTCGACAAAAATTAGACGGAAACGATGGAAATTGCTATCAAAATACGGAAATTTTGAATGAAATTTTACCATATATTTATTTAACATATTATCTACTATATTGATAAAAAACATTGAAGAAACCAAATTATATGGTAGTTTCATGTGATATGTGATGAATATAATGCGCGCTGGAGGTAAATACTGTTAAATAAAATTAATATAATGAATAAATAAAATTATTATATTTTTTATACTCTATAATCTATACACTAAACCCAATACTTTATATGTCATAATATTACATTAAACCCCATACACTCTATATTTTTTAAGATATGATATAAAATATTAAGATTTATGCCCTTTAGAGTTTTTAATTATTTTTTATATAGAAATGTATTATGATTTAGGGTTTAAAGATAACTAAACGAAAACCCAAAACAATCAAACGAAACTCCAAGTTTTTTTTTTTTCCAATTGCCCAAAGATCTCAAATCCTAATTGATCCTAAACTTTTTTTTTTCTCTTTTTTTCTTTTCTTTTTTTTTTCTTTTCTTTTTTTTTCTTTTTCTTTCCTTTTCTTTTTTTCTTCTTTCCTTCCTAATCCTACTTCCACTTCTCCACGTGATGGATGGCGTGAGCATTGAGCATAAGTTGTGCAGAACCTTTCTTCTTCCTTTTTGACTTTTTCTTCCTTTTTTTTTTTTTTTTCTTTTTCTTTCATTTTCTTTCCCTCCTGGCTTCCATCTTCTTCCCTTCATTTCTTCTCTCCCAGCCGCCGCGACTCACTCAGCAAGTCAGCATATGGTATAATATCAAACCTCCTTCTCTTCTCTCTCCTCCTGTCCTCCCTCTCCAGCGCCACTCTCTCTCTCCCAAGTCCCTCCCCGATCTCCCTCTCTCCCTCCCCTGATCGATCTGATTTTCTTCCTCCCCACTCTCTTCTCTCTTCTTTCTCCTTCCTCCCCAATCACGCAGTGGCTGAGTTTGTAACTGGCAAGGAGAAGACAGACATAAAAATGGTGGGTTTGTTGCTCGGAACGAAATTTCGGCGAAATTTCGAAAATTTTGAAAATTTCGGCGAAATATTGGCGAAAAATTCATGAACTAGTGTTAAAATTTCCATACCCTCAAAAAATGAAATTTAACTCCTTGATTACCAAAGAATTATGACTTTTAGGATCTACTACCAAACATCCTTTTGAGGACAAAGCTTTTCCTTTTATTACCTTGGTGTCCTTACTGTTTTATGGAGTGGTTCATACTTTTCTGAATTGTGGAGAAACTTTGTTTGTGAAGTCACGTGATGATTTTGCTTTTCCAAAATTGGATGCACGTGCATGGTGGTCCATCTTTTGCTAAAGAATCCAATTGTGCTGATAAGATTCCTGCTGATGGATGCTCTATTATTGCTTAAGTTTGTAGATGAAAATATGCTCCACTACTGTAAAGGTGAAGAGACACGATATTCTTGTTTGAAGTGACTATGCATCCATCATGTTTTCAATGTTGTGGAGTTCTTCATCTGTAAGATTATTCTAGAATTGAGCATCGCTCGCTTCTGCCTGCTCTTTGTCTTCTAATCTTTCCTTTAATGACTCAAAAGTTTATTTAGCTTCTATGCTCATATGGAGTATGGGTCCAAAGGGACTGGTAAGAATTTGCTCCTTCCTGCTATAAAAACTAATATTATTATCTTCTCTTATCAGTGTTAAGTGAGGACGAGTAGCATCAAATCTATCAAAATCACAAATTTGTGCTCCTCTGAATCTTCTTATATGCTCGATTGTAGGAGTCCATCTATAACCTGGAATAGGTGAGACAAAATATCGGCCTTCATCAAAATATGCTATATGATATTCTTCGTTGTGGATGTGGTCTGGAAACCACTCTGGAGGTATGCTTAGGAATGAGATGCTGACATTAGGCCACTTATCTAGATATATGTCTGCAAAATACTGGAACTTAGGAGAAAACTGTTGAAGATTGTCCTGTCTTGAAATAAATAAGTCACTAAGATAACCAAAAGCAAATAATAATTTTGGGGTTACTCGGACTATTTCCTTCTTACCTTTGTGCTTGTAATTAAAATGTCATGGCTCAAAGTCTTGTAAATTAATGCGAGCCAATGCTATGTTGATGTAAGGATGACTACAGTCATAAGATTCATGTTTTACACCAAAACAGGGTGGAAACACTTGAGTGGTAATTTCCATTCCTGGTTTCGGATATGTGATGCTCTGGTACAGTGCTATCTGTAACTCTAGCTGTAATGTTGTTGCTGCTTCAAAATATCCTTCAAATATCTTCTGCTGAATGTGGGAAGGAAGTTGCTGAATTCTTGCTCCAAGTGATGTGAAGTCATCTCTTATGATCTTTGCTGCTGCAACTGGCTCATTACCCTTTTTTGATATATGCTCATTGGTTGTCTGAGTTATGTGGGATGGGGGAGTATTCATCTCTCTCTCTCTCTCTCTCTTCCCCCATTTCATATTGTTTGGCAGATAGTAATGTTCCTCTCTTGTATGATTCAGAACACAAAACATGGAAGCGGCCTGGTGATGTGTCTCGATCGAGCATGCCTGGTATTCGTATTCTGACCAATTAAGAGGACATATTTTCAAAGATGGGTTCGTCTAAATCAAGCAGAAAGTATCAGATGGGTCTATCTAGCTCAGATGCTAAAATTGATTATAGAAGAGGAAGAAGCTTACGAGAAGGCAAAGGAGATTTTGCATGGCATGACTAAGAATAAGCAACAAAGTGCATTGTTAGTGTTTCACATGTGTATTAATTTGTTGTTGTCTGTTGTCTTGCGCTTCAATTTGGGATTATGGTGGAAAGATTTAACCTGTTCTCTCTCTAGTGTGTGACCTGATCTCTCTGATTGATGAATGTAATGAATGCATCAAATTATATGTATTTGGTGAATTGCAGTTAGATATATTGTAATAGTGGAACGTGTATTGCAAAACGTCAGTTTAGCCATTGTTCTGGCTGTAGTTTCTGTACCATATTGTGGCATGGTAAGCTAATGAGAGCTTAAAGGGATCTTCTCTTTAAGTACTTTTGTAATTAAAAAAAACTGTGTTAATTCGTAATTAAAAAGACCAACCAAATCTAAAGCAAAGACATAGCTTAATCATCATAACTAAAAGAAATGAGTTATAAATAGAGAGAGCAAATCCCTTTAAAGAAGGCTTTTTTCATTTATACCATCCAGTTTAATGGTTTAAGTGAAAGCCAAAACTAGTGGTGTCAAGGAGGACGATTCAGCTTAGGCAGTTTAAGTTGGATCCATCGTGTTGTACTTGTGTTGGTTGAGCATTGGCCCATATAGCCTTAAACGGGCTGGTCCATGGGTTTTTCTTTTCTTTTTATTTTTTAGGGTGAGAAAATAGTGCTTAATTTTAATCTCCCTAACTACATAAAAAATTGGGTTTTTTTAAAAGTCCATTATAGAAAATAGGCTTTTTTTAAAGCCCATTATAAAAAATCAGATCTCAATGCAGTCAAGGAATAAAATTTCGGGTTTCGAGGAAATTTCGATTGAAATTTCGACGGAAATTTCGATGATTTTTAAATTTCGAAAGAAATTAGATGGAAATGACGAAAATTGCTATCAAAATACGGAAATTTTGAATGAAACTTTACCATATGTTTATTTAACATATTATCTACTAAATTGATAAAAAACATTGAAGAAATCAAATTATATAGTAGGTTTTATGTAATATAAGGTAAATATAATGCGCGCTAGAGCAAATACTGTTAATAAAAATTAGTATAATGAATAAACAAAATTAGTATATTCTTTATATATACTGTATAATTTAATTATACACTAAAATCTAAACCCTAATACTCTATATATTCTATATACCCTAATACTGTTTATATTCTATAATCTATACATTAAACCCTATATACTCTATATTCTTTAGGATATTAGGTTTTAAGCCCCTTAGGATACTTTTAATTATTTTTTTATATAGAAATGTATTAAAGTTTAATGTTTAAAATAACTAAAAGAAATCTCAAACCTTTTTTTTTTCTTTCCAATTACCCAAAGGCCCCAAACCCCCCCTCATTTTTTTTCTTTTTTTTTTCCTTACTTTTTTTCCCCATGCCTCTCTCTTCAGTTATTTTTTATTTTTTATTTTATTTTTCCTTCCTTTTTTCTCGTGTCTCTTACCTAGCCAAGTTTTGTCTTCACTAAATGTAACAACCCAAATTTTGGCTTATGGTAATTTTGTTACTTAAATTTTTCAAATTTGTTTTAAGGTTTGTTTAAAGGAATTAGAAATTTCTTTAAATTTATTTTAACTAACTTAGACATTTGGTTGTAGTTCTAGAGCTTAGTTGTGTGAAAATGAATTTTAGAAAATGAAAATTCAAGAATTTGGCGATTATTATTTTTTTCAGAATTAAATTATAAGAGTAGGATTTTTCATAATTTTTTTGAAAGCAATTTGACTATTTTTTAGGTTATAGGAAATTAGTACTCATCAATACGAGTCCGTAGAATTTTTCGGTGAATTATTTGGAGTCTCGAGCTATTTTTGGTGAATTTATGAAGTTGGAGAAAATAGAAAATATGAAAATTTCGATAAATTTCGCCGAAATCTTCCCGAAAAATTATTAAACATGTATTTCGATTTCGACACCCTAAAAAAATGAAATTTTCGCCGAAAATTTCAATGTTTAATTCCTTGAATACAGTCTACTTTAATGAAATCACGTAGAAAAATGCGCTGGGCACAGAGCCAGTGCACCCAACTTTTTTTTTTTTCACGTCAAAAGAATTGCCATTGTCCAACAGTGGAAATTATAGTCACTATTGGACAATGGCAATTCTCACTGTGCAACAATACCCAAAATAAAACAACTTATATAAATCTTCTATATTTTATTTTATAAACATGTCAAAAAGAATAAAACCAACACAAAACACAAAAATTCAAACTTTTGGAATAAAAAATCTTAATTTTGATAGTAACAAATAATTGCCATTGTCCGACAGTAATTATCGTCCCAGATAGTTACTTTTCAATCGTCCAGTACTTCCAGATCGCGCCTTTGACAAACTACGGCCTCTATACTTCCAGATCATGCCTTAGACAAACTTCGATCAAGAGGTCGCCGACCTTCTTCAAGACTCTGGTGATGGGTTATAGTAAAGAGAAGAGAGATAGAAATAGATAGAGAGAAGAGAGAGAGAGAGAGAGAGAGAGAGAACATAGGCAGAGATCTAAGAGAGATGATTGTGGTCTCGTTGGCTTTACTCGCCAGACGATGAGGGTTTGATCAGAGAGAGAGAGAAAATCGATATTACTGAAACTGAAAATCGATATTACTAAAAGTGAAATCGATCACTGAAACTAAAAACAATCACTAAAACTAAATTGATTATTGAAACTGAAACGATCATTGAAACTAAAAAATTAACCACTGAAATTAAATCGATCACTGAAACTAAATTGATCACTGAAATTGAATCAAATTCCATCAAATGACTAAATTGCCTTTCTATGCGAAACCCACATAAAATCTTACAAAATAAAATTGAAACATAAAGACCAAATTGATGATTTGACAAAAAGTAATCATTTAGAGTGCGTATTAAGATTTAAGACTTAAAGAGATATGCATATAGAAATTCTTTTTCAGTTGACCGACAAGCTCTATATTTTGTCAGTTTAATACAAGGCTTATGAGTCTATGACAGTGTTCCCACGTCTGCAAGTTGAATATGGCCAAAAAAACAAACTAACTAATAAAAAACACGCAGAAAAGAAAATACGAAATCCCTGGAAGCGGAAAGTATACACAGTATCCCAAGAAAGGAAGCTTCCCTCACGCGCTGAAACCTGACACTCAATTACTTAACTCAACCAAAACCAAAACCCAACACGTACAATTGATGTCATCCTAATACTCATCCTCATCTTCATCTATTTTCAATTTAAAATTGAAAATTGTATTCTTTGGCAGCTGCTTTGCTCAAAACCGTGTTCTCTAATTGTCTGTGTCTCTCTGTCATTCCCAACCCAATCATGTCATTATCATATCCGGCATCCCATAACTTATATAAACAAGTGCTTCCTCCACGTTTGTCTCCAACACTCTTACAAGTTACAAACATCATTTCTCAATATCCAAACCCTCTCTATATATAGCAGCAACCAGCAAGAGACCACAGAAAGAAAGAAGCTATCTGGGTTGTGTCTACCTTTCCTATCTATCAATCTTTGCTTCTGGGTTTTGTTTACATTCATCATGACATTGAAGGTGTCGACTTCAGCTACTTCCCATGAAAAGTCCAGTCCCAAGTCAGGCTTGGCAAGATTGTGCCGCAAACTACTGTCTCCAACAAAGGCAGAGAGGCCTTCTCTTTCGAATTCGACTGACCCTCCCCCTCCCCCAACCACACGCAGCATCAGCAGCATCAGCAGCAGCAGCAGCAGCAGCAGCAGCGAACTCCAGAGGGTGTTCGTTTACTTTGATGAGAACGGAGATGGTAAGATATCCCCGGCGGAATTGCAGACTTGTGTGAGGGCTGTTGGAGGAGAGCTGTCCGCGGACGAAGCACAAGCAGCCGTGGAGGCTTCGGATTTGGACGGAGATGGACTGCTGGACATTGAAGAATTCCAAAAGTTGATGGAGGCCACAAATGGAAATGAGGAGGATAAGAACAAGGAACTCAGAGACACCTTTGGGATGTATGAAATGGAGGGGTCAGGAGGCTGCATAACCCCCACAAGCTTGAAGAGGATGCTGGCTAGGCTACTCGGCGAGTCTCCCTCCATAGAGGATTGCAAGTCCATGATTCGCAGCTTCGACCTCAACGGAGATGGGGTTCTCAGCTTCGACGAGTTCAGAACCATGATGATGCGCTAATTTCACTCACATCCTCCATCCATTTCTTCCTTTCCTTTTCCTCAATTGATTAAATTCATTCCTTTGCCAGTGTGTGTGTATATATAATAATAACTTGTAACTGAGATTTTTTCATTTGTTTTCGATCATCTCAACTATGATTCTCTTACAAATAAATGAAGAATAAGAATTCTTCTTTTTTTTTTGGCCATGAAAGAATAAGAACTCTTCTAATAACGCCACTTTCTCTGGTTACTAGTTTTTTTGTTTGTTTGTTTGTTTTTTTTTTTTTTTTTATGTATACTTATCTAGAATGGTAAGCAGCTGCAACATCTTGACAATAATTGTTTAAGCTAATAAACATGAATTCCATGTAATAGGTCTTACATCTTCTACTAATCTGCATCACAAAACGAAAATCCTTTACAAGTAACAAGGTACTACCAGAGAAGTTCAGCAAGGAAAGTTGCAAACTATAACATTAGCAACCCACTTACAAAGCAGATGCTCAAGTACAACTTCATTTGCACACTTTGGATATAGGAAATCAGGAAATTTCCACATCTTCATATTCCATTCAGGGTAACCACAACTTTCCGGGCAGTAGGACAGTCACGATGTTCACATAACCATATTCCCTGAAGCATATCAATGAGTGAAAAAAATTATATACTATCTAAAGCACCCAAAATTCAAACATTTGTTTTACTAGAGTCGAACAATTATGCAATGGGAACTGGTTGTCCATGATACAACACACAAGAATATGCAAGTGTACTGTGTATTTCATTGGATAATACGGCTTTTGAATATTGAAGCTTTTGGCGTTTAGTTGAGTTTGTGGAAGAGATAAGATAATGCTAGTTGTTTTAATTTAAATTTGAGATAATATGGTTTAGTTTATACGAGAGTCTGAGTTAAATTGAAGCTCTCATTTTGTTGCTTCTCCTACCTCTATATAAAGTGATGTTTTATGGTCTTATAATTAATCAAGAACATACAGTTCTATATATTTGAACTTTTAAGAAAATGAAAACCTTAACCAATAATTGAACATCATCTTGTTAGCCAAGATAGATATGCAAATTCCAATATTCCATTGTGCCATAGTAATTAACTCGTTAGTGCCTCACCTATCCTTCAGAGGTCAGAAGCTTAGTGAAATTGTAAGAACAAGGCCTGTTTTAATCTAATACTTTCATCAATTCATACTCAACAACAAGAAATTGCAGCCTGGTATCTTCAAAGTCGAGCTGCTCACAACTAGGTCTGGAGATATGTTTCACCACGCACCAACACCATTGACTACCTATCTTCAAAACATTTTACTGAAGACACTTCTAGTCTTTTAATTTACATATTCTGTCTACATAAAAATGTTCAAGGCTTAAGATTCAAGACAAAATTTATGGACAATTCAATTCTAATAGGGGAGAAATGTGAAGGGTATTTTCTCAAAACAACTTCTTTTGCGGTTAGAAATTTCTTCAGCACTGTTTTGTGGTTCACCTCCCCTAATCATGATGCAATTTTATGTCCAGGACTTAAATTTGTTGTTCCATTTTCCCATAGCTAATAATTAGTCATTGTCCAAGGAATTAAAAAGCAGGGCATTCATGGAAAATCTTGCCAAGCTCAAATCATGATAACAAGGTTGGGTAATGCAAGCTCTTAACAAATAGAAAACTTCTGAAATTTAAATAATTGGTTTTACGTACCTGCCAGGTTCCCATGTTAAGCTTTCCATTTGTAATTGGAATCCTGCATAAGAACAAGGAACCTTTAAATGCACAATCCATTTTTAAAGCAAATAAGCAGTTTCAACCAAGCTATTAAGATATCCTTACGTCAGCGCGCAGCCAAACATTGATGATTTAATGTGTGCCGGCATGTCATCTGAGCCTGCAAAGCTTACATAATTCAGTATCAACAGTTGGAAAAAATTTACAAGCCACCATAAAAATAAAAGCAGAATTACTAATGTCACCAAGGCACAAAAGGGTTATTTGATCAAACAGATTTCTTTTTTTGTTTGTTTTCATATCTATATATATATATATATATATATATAGTCTTTCTCTCTGCAAGATGTCTGTTCTTTACTACGGACACATATATTTTATGGCTTTTTCTTCACCTTTTGATCTTGTTCTTGGCAGGGTTAGGGTATAAATCGTCAATTGAGACTCCTTCCTCGGTTTTAACTCTCATGATTTTGAGCTTCCGTTCCTCGGTTAGATTTCTGGTTTTGAACTTGGGAGTGTAAACCTAAAATCTAACCTTGAACAATGATTCTATAACCTAAAATATAGAACCCTATACCCTAAAATGTTGAACCCTCTCATAAATAGCCTAAAAATGACAAAAAATTAACATAGCCTAAAAATGATAAAAATCAACAAAGACCCATGTCCGGTTCTTTAACTCAGACATCCTGCAGAGAGAATATTTTTGTGTGTATATATATATACACAGACACACACCAAGTTAAATTCTTTGATAATTAGCAATTTGGGTTAAACAGAGGAAACCAAAGTATTCCACAGAACAAGAGGTCAAATCCGTGGTCTCTATTTGATCAAATGAATCCAATACTAACCTTCAAGGGTATGCTTCCATGGTGCAGATGATCCCTGAAAATAAACACCAAACCATCACATACCCCATCTCCTTAGAATAACATATGCTGCTACATGAGATGTAAGTATATAACAGGAAACAAACTAACCTCAGGAACTATTCTATTGAGGAATGTCTCTGTATCATCACGAACATCAGAGTCATAATTCTCATTGATAGTAAGAGAAGCACTTGTGTGGTGCACTGGAATATCATTTTTTTATTTATTTATCCAAAAACAAAAAAGTTAATACTATAAGTCTATAAGGCAGTTTGAACATGAAAATGGGGCAGATATTAGTTTAGGCTTGGGGCCTTGGCTAACTTACAGAAGAGATGAGCAAGGCCACAGTTGAATTCTGACAAATTATCAGTGTTTGTGGGAAAATCCACATCGATCCGAATAGCCAATCACGGCTCGACACGTGGCTGGTCAACACCCATCTCGGAGTTGACTTTCTATAGTCAAACTTTGACCTCCACATCATCACTGGTCAGCATTTCCTCTACCAGCTCGGACCGAATTTCCACGCCGGGCCCACCATGTTCGGTCCGAGCCGAACCGATGATCTTTCAATGGATCGAGTGTCCATCTCACCACGGTCATTCCGGTTCGGCTCGGCTCGGCACAGGGCACGGTCTCTTTTCGAGTTCTGGCGTCGACCAGTTAGGACTCGGAAGGACCCCAGTCTACTGGATCGGCTCGGTCTTGAATCCCATGCCCGATCCGATCACACATGGACTTTATGTCTACGCATAAGAACATGTGCTTGTATCGGCTCGGCTCGGCTCTCCGCCGCCATTCCCGGGAAGATCACGCTGGGACGAACCGCCACACTTAAATGCACCTGACACAAATCTTCTGACAGAGGGGATATCAGGCTTGCATTCATGACTACTGGAGCAGTCTGCCTGAACCTTCCAGCCTTGCATTTAATGGAGCATTCAATGCAGCATTGAATGCTGAAGAAGCAGGCAGCTGAGCATGCAACTAGGTCTGACCAGGTACGTGGGTCTCTGGCAACCATTCATTCACATGCAGGTATCTTACTCATTAAGGTTTCCTTTACTTATATATATCAAGTCATATGTGCAAAAACTAAGACTACGCATCTACACACAAAACACTTACACAAAATTTCCACTCTCCCAAGAATATACCCAACTTGCTGAGAATAACCCAGAACATTTGCCTTGTTCTTCCCTTTCTCCCAAGTTCTTCCTTTGTTCTTCCTCATCCACCATCAAATACCATCACTGACTTCATCATCGGAGCGTGTTTGGCTGGTACCACACCGGTCCATCTCCCTTGACCTTGTTTCTCTTGCAGGAAGATCTCAACCAGCATCCACTTCATCATCCAGCAAAGCACCTGATCAGCCAGATCAGCTTATCTAAGTTGTTGCATCTACCTTACGAGAATTTGCATCAACAGATTGGCGCCGTCTGTGGGAAGCCGACTTCAGCCGTTGTGTTCATCACTGCAAGTGCTAAGCCCCTCCTTCACATAAGTCATCATGGCTACCATCTTTCGGGACACCAGCTCTTCCTCAGGAGCATCTCAGAATGATGAACAACATCAGCCTGAGACACCTGAAAAGACAAGGGGAGCACAACCCCCCAGGACATCCAAGTCCAAAGGTCCCTCCAAAATCCGAGCTGCTCACAAACTCCTTAAGGAGAGCCAACGGCACCTGGCCGCTGAGAATGCACTTCTCAAGCAGAATAATGAGCTGCTTGCGAAGCAGGCCGAGCTGGCCGGCGAACTTGCACGCCATCGTGCTCGGCTCGAGAATAGTGGGGGTTCGGGTTTCCAATCGCGCCGAACCCGAACCGAGCAGGAGGTCCTTTCACCATCTCCTTCTCGGCAAAGCACTCCTGCCGAGCCGAACGACCAGACCGATCGGCAGGACTCGGATCACGTCTTCCCGGGCTTCGAGGACATGCCCCCGGCCGAACAGGCCGAGTGCCTGAACGCCCACCGTCTTCTTCAGCGAAAACTGGCGGCTTTCGGGAAACGTGTCCCCAGGAATTCGAGCGGAGACCGTGCCGACCCGAATACAAACCGACGACTCCCGGCCCAATCAAGGTTGGGGGCCAACAGTCCAGCCGGTTCGGATGAAACCAGGGTCCCGATTAGGGATAGGCTCGGCCCCATCATCAGCTAGGATCCTTCCCCATCAGGAGCTCACTCAGGGAGACGATCGGTGAGCGACCGACTGGGATCGACTATGATCATGTCGGATCGACGACCGGCGAGCGAGAGGATCACTCGCCAGCCGGTGAGTGAGAGACTCGGTAACCAGGCCGAATGCTCGGGGGAAAATGCGGCCGAGCCGACCCCGCCCGACGTGGAAAATCTTGTCCGGACTCTGGTCCAGGACCAAATCCGGAGCGTCCACGATCGGCTCGGCCACGTCGAGGTCTCCAGGGGGTACACCGGTAGGGCCGACCACGGAGAGGAACTCCCCCTCCCGTACACAGCAGAATCCTGGACGCTGAGGTCTCCCGCAACACCAAACCCCCCAAGATGGATCAGTACGATGGGACCAAGGATCCCTACGACCATCTTGACAGCTTCAGATACGCCATGGAGGCCCGCCAGGCATCTGAAGCCACGAAGTGCAGAATCTTCCCTTCGACCTTGAAGGGCTCGGCTCGGGGTTGGTTCCGAACCCTCCAACCGAACTCCATCGACTCCTTCTCCGACCTCCGGAGGGCCTTCCTGGCGAGATATCGGGTTGTATCCGAACGACTCTACAACTTGAACGATATGTCGCTCATTAAGCAGCAGGAAGGGGAGAGCCTCAAGGCCTATCTGATCCGCTTCAACATCGAGTATACGAAGTGTGACGATTGCGACGATAGGTCAGCTAAGAACGCCCTCATGCAAGGTCTGCACGCCGGGGGACTCCGCTCCCACCTAATGAGGAATCCTCCCTCCACTTACGATGAGCTCTCTGCCGAAGCCACTAAGTGGGCGAGGGCTGAGGAGTGGGATGCTCAGGTGGAGGCCCTGAACCCCAGGCCGACCTCGGCCAAGAGGAAGGAGGGAGAGGTCGCAACTCCCAAACCCCAGGTCCAATCCAAGAAGACCAGGACCGAGGAGCCACGCCAACTTCTGGGTAAGGGACCCAAGTTTGTCCAGTACACGGAGTACACTCCCCTCAATGCCGGTCTGGAGACAATCTACTCCAATGTCAAGGACCAACTCCCAGTTGCAAGGGAGATCAAGGGACCACCCCCAGACAAAATCAAGGAGGGCGTCTTCTGCAAGTACCACTCCAATCACGGCCACGTCACGGGTGATTGCTACGCCCTCCGCGACGGAATTGAGACTCTTGCCCGGGCGGGTAAGATCAATCAATTCCTGGCCGGTGGACCTAGGGTACCCAAGGCCGCGCCGAAGAAGCCCACCAACACCATCGAGGTCCAGGATGCTGCCATCGGATCAATCGGCGGGGGACCAACCTTCGTAGGGAGCTCGAACCGATCCCAGAAGGAGTATGTCAGACAGGCGGCTCAAGCTCACGAGTCCCTGTCGATCCAGGCAGGTCAGCCCAGCACTTCCAAAAGACAGCGGAAGGACTGGGCGCCGGTCACCTTTGAGCCGAACGAGGCAAACGAGATCATCTTCCCCCACTATGATCCGGTCGTCATAGTGGCTGAGGTGGCCGGGACAACCATCGCGCGCTCCTTCGTCGATGGAGGGAGCTCAGTCAACATCCTCTACCACTCTGCGTTCGCGCAGATGGGCATCTGCGAGGATAAGTTGGAGACCGATACACCTGCCTTAGTCGGGTTCGGGGGAGAAGTGGTTCAGCCCCTCGGACACATCTACCTTCCCCTTTCGCTCGGGAAGGGACCGATTAAGAAGACCTGCATGACGTACTTCATTGTCGTCAAGCGGCCGTCAGCCTACAACATCATTCTGGGCAGACCGGCTCTGGTCGACCTTGACTGCATCGTCCATTACGCCAACCTCCTCATCAAATGTCCGGTGGGCGACGACTGCATCGTCATTCAAGGAGATCAGTGCTCGGCTCGGTCATACTACGCCGCTTCGATCAAACAGAAGGGTCAGCTGCCGAACTCGCAGGAACTTGACTCCATCGCCGATTCGGGCAGATGGCCGAGGGCGGAGACATTCGACTTCACTTCCGAGCCGAGCTCAGATTCTCGGCCCCTTCCCGCCGAGGCTTGGGAGGAAATGCCAATCTCGGACGAGACACCGGATCGGCTCGTCCGAGTGGGGACTCAGATCAGCCTCGAGCAGCGCTCCGCCATAATTGACTTCCTCCGTGCCAACGCGGAAGTGTTCGCCTGGTCTTACGATGACATGCCAGGCATATCGTCTGACGTGATCACCCACAGGCTGAACACTGACCCAGGATGCAAACCGGTCCGTCAGAAGAGGAGGTCATACGATCCGGTCCGATACGCCGCCATGGCTGAAGAGGTAACCAAGTTGCAAAACAATGGGTTCATCCGGGAGGTCAACTACCCCGACTGGCTTGCCAACGTGGTCATGGTAAAGAAGAACAATGGGAAGTGGAGGATGTGTGTGGACTTCACCGATCTGAACAGGGCTTGTCCCAAGGATAGCTTTCCCTTGCCCAGAATAGATCAGCTCGTCGATGCAACAGCAGGACATCAGCTCCTCAGCTTCATGGACGCCTACTCTTGATACAACCAGATCCTGATGCACAAGTCCGACCAGGAAGGCACATCTTTCATAACGGATCGCGGCATGTACTGTTACAAGGTCATGCCCTTCGGCCTCAAAAACGCCGGAGCCACCTACCAAAGGCTGGTCAACCACATGTTCAGATCCTCCATCGGCAAATCCGTAGAGGTTTACGTAGATGACATGCTGGTCAAAAGCATCAAGGCGGACGATCACGTCAGGGACCTCTCAGACATGTTCGGAGTCCTGAAGGAGTATCAGATGCGGCTGAACCCAGCAAAATGTGTCTTTGGGGTTTGGTCAGGAAAGTTCCTTGGCTACCTGGTCAGCCAACGGGGGATTGAGGCCAACCCGGAGAAGATCCAGGCCTTGATCAACATGAAGTCTCCAAGGACACGCAAGGAAATCCAGAGTCTGACTGGAAGAGTCGCCGCCCTGAACCGGTTCATCTCGAAGTCCACTGACCGGTGCCTCCCTTTCTTCAAAGCCTTAAGGGGAGCAGGGAAGAGCATAGAATGGACCCCCCAATGCGAGCGGGCTTTTCAAGATCTGAAAAGACACATGGGGGAACCTCCCATCTTATCCAAACCAGAAGAAGGTGAAGAACTTTTTCTCTACCTCTCTGTCTCTGACTCGGCTCTCAGCTCAGTTCTAGTGAGAGAGGTCGGCGGTGTACAACACCCCGTCTTCTATACGAGCCGAGCCCTCGCCGATGCCGAGACCAGATATCCAAAGTTCGAGAAGATGGCTCTCGCCCTGGTCAGCTCGGCTCGGAAACTGAGACCCTACTTCCAGGCTCATTCAATCGTTGTCTTGACGGATCAGCCGCTCAGACAAATCCTGGCAAAACCCGAGACTTCGGGTCGGCTCATCAGGTGGTCAGTTGAGCTCGGCGAGTTTGACATCATCTACCGTCCCAGGACGGCCATCAAAGGTCAAGCCATGTCGGACTTCATCTGTGAGTCGACCACCTCGATGGAGGATCCGCCGCGCACCGACGCTATGCCAGCGGCGTCTGATCCGAACTCAAACGGCGATCACGGCCAGGTTGACCTCCTCACCTGGACCCTCTATGTGGACGGATCTTCCAACACCATGGGAAGTGGAGCCGGGCTTGTTCTGATCTCCCCAGAACAAGTTGTGATGGAGTATGCCCTTCGCTTCAGATTTCAAGCGTCCAACAATGAAGCAGAGTATGAGGCTCTCATCGCCGGACTCAGACTGGCAAAGGAGCTCGGCGCAACCAAACTGAACATCTTCAGCGACTCCCAACTCATCGTCAATCAGATATTGGGAGAGTATGAGACTCGAGAACCTAGCATGACTGCCTATCTCGAGAAGACTCGTCTGCTGCTTGGGAACTTCCATGAGTACAAAATATCCCAAATCCCGAGGGCAGAGAACTGCAGAGCCGACGCCTTGGCACGTTTGGCTTCGGCCACAGACACCGGATCCGCTAGACACGTTCCAGTTGAAATCCTGGACAGACCTAGCACCGCCGAAAACGAGGTCACTATCATACAGACCGAGGCCGAGCCGAACTGGATGACGCCGATCATCACCTACTTGGTCTCCGGAATCCTCCCCCCAGAGAGGGACAAGGCACGCCTCATCAAAACAAGGTCGGCTCGGTTCAGCATGATCGGTGGTCAGCTCTACAAGAGGAGTTTCTCCCTGCCTTACTTGCGGTGTGTCACTCCCCAGGAAGGTCAGGATGTACTGAAAGAAATCCACGAGGGGATATGCGGAAACCACTCTGGAGGAAGAGCCCTCGCCTACAAGACGATCCGGCAGGGCTACTTCTGGCCGACGCTGAACAAAGACGCGGATCATCTCTCTCGCGCTTGTATCAAATGCCAGCAATTTGCCGCAGTCCCCCATCAACCTCCCCAGTTGCTGACCTCCATATCCAGTCCCTGGCCGTTCGCGCAGTGGGGACTCGATCTGATCGGCCCAATGCCGAAGGCGAAAGGGCAAGTCACCATGGCTGTGGTAGCAGTCGACTACTTCACCAAGTGGGCCGAGGCCGAACCCCTGGCCACAACCACAGCCGAACGGATGGAAACCTTCGTCTGGAAGAACATCATTTGCCGGTTCGGCATGCCGCACACCATCATTGCGGACAATGGCAAACAGTTCGACTGCAAGAAGTTCAGGAGCTTTTGTTCACGTCTGAACATCAACTTGCGCTTCACCGCGCCTTACCATCCGCAGTCGAACGGACAGGTCGAGGCCATCAACAAGATCATCAAGAAGACCCTCAAGACTAAACTGGATAATGCTAAGGGGAATTGGCCTGAACTCTTGCCAGAGGTGCTTTGGTCTTACCGAACTTCCTATCGCAACTCGACGAAGGAAACACCCTATGCATTGGCATTCGGAACTGACGCCGTCGTCCCGGTCGAAATGGGGACTCCTTCATTCCGGACCGGCACGTACAAACCCGAGACCAATGACACCGGTCTTCGGCTCGGCCTGGACATAGTCGAGGAGAGGCGAACCAACGCCAATCTCTGCCGAGCCGCTTACCAAAAGAGGGTAGCCAAATACTACAACCAGAGGGTCAGACCCAGGAGCTTCGGATTGGGCAGCCTCGTCATGAAAAAGAATCCCCTCGCTGTCAAGGAGAGCTCATTCGATCCGAACTGGACCGGACCATACAAAATCACAGGCATAGTCAAGCCTGGCACTTACAACTTGGCCACTCTAGCTGGTAAGCCTCTCAAGCATAGCTGGAACGCTGAACACTTGAAGACTTATTACCAGTAAAAATGTAGTTAGGATCGGGGACTGTCCGACCTAACACCCATTCCAATCAATGAAAAGATGAACACATTTCTACTCATTTTTCTTCTTATTTTTCGAAGCAAACACTGGGGACTCTACTCCTATACACTTCCAACAAAGAGGAAAGATCTAAGTGTTTCCTTCGAAAAAATAGTAAACACATGTGCCGAGCCGAAGTGCCATTCTCGGCCCGACGCTCGGTGCATTACAGACTCATCAGGTCTATAAACTCATGTGTCGAGCTGGCGCGCCATTTCCGGCCCGATGCTCGGCATATTACAGACTCATCAGGTCTATAAACTCATGTGTCGAACTGGCGCGCCATTTCCGGCCCGATGCTCGGCATATTACAGACTCATCAGGTCTATAAACTCATGTGTCGAGCTGGCGCGCCATTTCCGGCCCGATGCTCGACATATTACAGACTTATCAGGTCTATAAAAATCCCTGTCCGAGCCGAAGTGACTTCCTACAGTCCTAACGTTCAACAGGATATTTTTAAAAGAAAAATATACACTCCAACCAAAACTTTCATCGTGCATGCCGAGCCGATCTGAAAGTAGGTTTGAATATTTTTCTCAAAAAAAACCGCATTCCTAAATACCTCAATGGGTATGCCGAGCCCATTCGGAATCACTAGGGTTGTTAAATTTTTACTTATCTTGGTTATGCTTATCAAGCTGATCCGAAGACAAGTTTTAATTTACCATTACCATTCATTTTCATTACGATCGGCATGCCGAGCCGATCTCAAAATGCCTTGGTTTTTATTATGTCTTTCACTTTTATCATTTTCTTGTCCATGTGTTATTAGTTTTGTCTTTTAGCTTAATTTCCGAGCCGAACTGACAGCAACTTGTATCATATAAAGAAAATACTGATAAATAAATAACATAAAACCAAATACAAATTGTTCCAAAAACAATTAAACCCGAGCCACACTTCGGCTCGGGAACAAAAAACAAAAACAAGACAACATAAGAGTTAAACAAAATCAGCTATCATGCAGATCGCTCGGCAGGGCCCTCTTGGATCGGCTCGGTAGACTCCTCAGGCGTCTCCTCGCCAAGCTGCACCACCTCAACCCCGCCGATCTGCATCTCATCATTAGGATCGGAGTCGGGGACTGCGGGAATCGGGTTCGGCTCGTGTGCAGGCGGTGGAGGATCTTCCGGAGTCGGCTCGACTTCGGCGCGGACTTGGCGATCGGAGGGAGGAAGCTCATCCTGTTGACTTCCCTGGGTGTCTTCATCGTCATCGGACTCGCCAAGGAATGAGACATCCCAGTCCGGCCTCTTCGATTTGATCGCCTCCAAGAGCTCCTGATACCCATCAAAATGGGCATCAGCCAGTGCCTGGGCGCTCGGCACTTCAGCTCGACGTCGGAGTTCGGCATTTTCGACCCTCCGTTCGGCAGCTTCGACGTCTCGCTGGAGATCGCCGACATAGTGCCTCAAGTCAGCCACATTTTGCTCCGAGGATGCAAGCTCTTTGCCGAGCCGAGCGACCTCCTCCTCCTTCCTGGCCAGCCTGGACTGCAGACCTTCTGACCGTTCGCGCTCGGCATTGACCGTCCGCTCGGCCTCGGCCAGCTTCTCTTTTAGCTCCAGGATTCGTGCCCGAAACCTCTCCAGTTTCGCCTCGGCATCGACGGCGGCCTTAGCAGCTTCGAACTGCCTCATGGCGAGCTGCAAGAGAAACATATCTGTTACTAATCCGAACCGAGCGAATAGACGAAATCCGAAGTAAAAGAGACTTACCAACATGGCCTGGCGGGATGCGATCAGAGCCTGGTGGCCGAAGCCCGGCTCGCCATGATCGGCCCACAGCCCCTCCTGCACCCTCGCGGTCATCACGCGCTTAAGGCCCGTGACGAACGGCTCGAGGCCGGGGTCTACCTCCACCGCCTTCAGGGGCGCCGAACCAGATGCTCCGGCACCAGAACCGCCGGGTTCGGCCCGAGCCCTCTTCTCCACCGGGGCCTCGGTCTGGGGAGCTTTCCTCTTCTCTGCTTGCCGAACCGGTCTCGGCGCAGGAGATCTAGGCTGGGCTGCCGCTGGGGCAGGAGCCTGGACCGGCTCGGCAGGGGGCCGCCCCGCTGCTTTCTTCTGGACACTCCGAGCCGCCCTCCTCCTAAGGCGAGTCTCCAGTTCGGTGGGCGCCATTCCCCTTTCGGCCCTAGGATTCCACCTGGGCACAAACCAGGAGATCCCGCTCGATCGGATCTGAGTCTCCCCGAGCAGGAACTTGGTTGACAAGTACTCTGCCGGTGAGTCCCTAATCGCGGCGATCTGGTCCTTGAGTTCGCCTCGGAGCTTGTACTTGCCCCAGCTGACTGCAAAGGCGAAACCAAAAAGGGTTAGACAGAGGAAAAATGCAATTGTTACAAGACATAAGCAAATTGTCCTCGGATCGGCCCCAAACTCCCAATGCCCACCTGGGATCCTAAAGGCTCTGGGAACCCGAGCCGAAGTCATTCTGTTCGGATCGACGAATTCCCAATCCCCAGAGACAAAGAAGTATCTTTTCTTCCATGTCTTCTGGGAAGAGGGATTCCCACCGAAGAGTGGCCCCGAGTACGCCTGGAGGTTGTAGAATCCGAGCTCGCTCTGCTTCGACCTCAGCGCGTAATTGCAAAACAGGATATCCTTGTGTGGCACACACTTGTGCACTTTGTGCCACAAGATATGCATGGACAGGATGATCCTGTATACATTCGGGTTCAGCTGGTGTGGCGCCGCGCCGATCGTCGCGAGCCAGTCCTGCAGGAAGGTATGCAGGGGAAGCCGAACCCCATTCTCAAACATCTCCGGGTACATGGTCACCCATCCTATCGGGGGTCGGCTCGGCTTCTCCCCCTCGGTCGGCAACCTCATCAGCACGGAGTCGGGGACTGAGTACCTATTCCTCAAGTCCCTGAGATGGTATTCGGTCATCTCGTTGGGGATCTGGTCGGCCTTCCACGCCAGTTCCTCATAGAAGTCCGGGTCGACCGGACTCCCCGTCACTCCCTGAGCCGAGGTCGAAGCCTCGTGACCCCTATCCCTTTCATCCGAGCCTGAAGTGAGTCTGCTCGGGATAATGGCGATCGGCTCGACGTCGAGAGGCTCTTCGTCGCCTCCTTCGGCCGTCCCTTGTTCCCAATCGGAACTCAGTATCTCGAGGTTTTCTTGATCCCCTCGGGCTCGGCGCTCTCCACCTGGATTGCGATTCAGTGCCGAGCCGGCCTCGTCCAATTCTTCGGACAAGCCATCCCAACTCGCCTCACCCGCAGGTGGGCTTCGGCTCGGCTCGGCCTCTTCCGCAGGTGGGCTTCGGCTCATCTCGGCCTCGCTGTCTCCTTCAAACGCCTCCCCAGAGCCGAGCCGATCACTCGAGTCGGATCCAGACATCACTAACAGTTTCTCTTTTTCTCTCTCTTGCTTTTTGGATCAAAAGATGTCCTTTTTCAAGAACACCAAGAACACACACCCAGAAAACCCGAAATGCAAAAAACTCAGAAAGGAGGAGAATCACTTACTGGTTTTCCTCCGCCCAAAGTTTCCGCCCCAAACACCCTCGGAACCACCTCGCCTACCGCCGTACGTGGTCGGATTCGAGATCGGACAACTTCGAAGACGATGGTGAGAGAAAGAAATTTGCGGTGAGAGAGAGAGAGTTTTCGCAGAAGAGAGAGAAGGTCTGAAGGTGAAAGTGAGGGAAGAGAGAGGAACCACCACTTTTATACCCCCATACAAACCGATCTCAACCCTTCATTTCTGGCGCTTCACATGCCAGATCTTGACACCTGTCAAGCATTCAAAAATACCCATAATGAGGTGACCCTTACGTTCCCCCATGCAGAAATCAAACGTCCCTTCACCTGCCCCTGAGATATTTTGGACAATCACAAGTCGTCATGTGTTCGGATCTTCGAGAACATAGATTTGTAGGGTTCGGCTCGGATCGAACAAAGTGTTATCTTTGGGAAAATCCTTACATCTCAACTTCCAATCCATCACTGTCTGCTCGGATCGGAAGTTGGGGGACTCCTGTTTGTGGGAAAATCCACATCGATCCGAATAGCCAATCACGGCTCGACACGTGGCTGGTCAACACCCATCTCGGAGTTGACTTTCTATAGTCAAACTTTGACCTCCACATCATCACTGGTCAGCATTTCCTCTGCCAGCTCGGACCGAATTTCCACGCCGGGCCCACCATGTTCGGTCCGAGCCGAACCGATGATCTTTCAATGGATCGAGTGTCCATCTCACCACGGTCATTCCGGTTCGGCTCGGCTCGGCACAGGGCACGGTCTCTTTTCGAGTTCTGGCGTCGACCAGTTAGGACTCGGAAGGACCCCAGTCTACTGGATCGGCTCGGTCTTGAATCCCATGCCCGATCCGATCACACATGGACTTTATGTCTACGCATAAGAACATGTGCTTGTATCGGCTCGGCTCGGCTCTCCGCCGCCATTCCCGGGAAGATCACGCTGGGACGAACCGCCACACTTAAATGCACCTGACACAAATCTTCTGACAGAGGGGATATCAGGCTTGCATTCATGACTACTGGAGCAGTCTGCCTGAACCTTCCAGCCTTGCATTTAATGGAGCATTCAATGCAGCATTGAATGCTGAAGAAGCAGGCAGCTGAGCATGCAACTAGGTCTGACCAGGTACGTGGGTCTCTGGCAACCATTCATTCACATGCAGGTATCTTACTCATTAAGGTTTCCTTTACTTATATATATCAAGTCATATGTGCAAAAACTAAGACTACGCATCTACACACAAAACACTTACACAAAATTTCCACTCTCCCAAGAATATACCCAACTTGCTGAGAATAACCCAGAACATTTGCCTTGTTCTTCCCTTTCTCCCAAGTTCTTCCTTTGTTCTTCCTCATCCACCATCAAATACCATCACTGACTTCATCATCGGAGCGTGTTTGGCTGGTACCACACCGGTCCATCTCCCTTGACCTTGTTTCTCTTGCAGGAAGATCTCAACCAGCATCCACTTCATCATCCAGCAAAGCACCTGATCAGCCAGATCAGCTTATCTAAGTTGTTGCATCTACCTTACGAGAATTTGCATCAACAATCAGTCATTCCTCACTCAGTGTAGCTTTGCTGTTCCCATTTTATCTGTTTCATTTCTGTCCCCTACCTATTGAATAAAATGACATTTTCCAATTTAGCCTCATATATGGTATAAGCTATTAGGAAAAAAGATTCTTTTGAATGTCTTCATCTTCTAAATTTGATTCATGATGGGCGCCGTCAAATAATTGGAATAATAAAACATTAAATGCAGGACACATGTTATTAAAATAGGGACATCAGAGCTGCTCTGATTTCATGTTTCATTTCCATTTGATCTGCATCAATGTCCTTCCAATCAATTAAATTTAGGATTTGGCAATTTAATTTGTTTGGTCAGATCTTAATTATCATGTTGAAGGTAAATCATAAGGAAAATCACATTATTCACAATAGGCACTTCGGACAATAAACTATTTTAGGCATCCTTGGAGGAGTGACACTCTTTGGGAGCTTGGCTTAAACATTTAGAGTTTTCTCTTTTCTTTCCATTTATGTTTCAATTTGTAATGTTGTTTGTAACTTTTATGGCTATTGAGTAATTTCTTGATTTGGGGCTAGGGCCAACTATGTTATGACTTTGTGATTTGTGAAATGTGAAATAATGCCTATTTGGATATATATATGTAATCTCTAACCCAACTATGTAATGACTTTGTGATTTGTAAAATAATGCTTATTTGGGTATATATGCTATAATGCTAGTTTAATGATCATGGCTTGTATGTATGAACTCATCACTTGTGCATATGAGAAATATTGTCATGTAAAAATTGGAGATTGATGAACTTTAGTTTCTAAAGCATGTTGCATAAGAGTGTGGTAATTTAAAAGCACCTTAGTTGGATTATTTTAATTGCTTGCACTACAACAAAAATGTCGATAGATATCAGTCGTGGACTGATATTTATTTGGGTAGCCGCCTGATATAGCGCGTCGTGATATCTAATGATCACATTTTAGATATCAGTTTTAAACTGATATGTAAACATTGTTTATATATCATTTTTGATATTATTACTGATATCTATAAAATCCGAATATCAATAGTTCTAATCAATACATATCGTATTTGAGGTAGAATATGATATAAAACCATGATATCAATATCAGGTTTGAGGTAGAATATGATTTAAAATCTTGGTATCAATATCAGGTATATGATAAAATCTGATATGTAATCTCGATATCAATATCAGGTATGAAACATACTCTGATATCTAAATATTGTTTATATATCAAGTCTGAGAGAGAATCTGATATCAAAATGACATAACATTTCAGTTTTTAGACTAAAAATGATTTGGAATGTATGATATATATTAGTTTTTTTTTCACCTAAAAATGATATCAATGAATTAAATACAATTGTGCCTGTATTTTGAAATGGCCTGAAATTTGTGCAAGTATAAAATCTTTCATTCCCATATATTTCATATTTTAAGCACCAATAACATTCAAAGTACCCAAAAAGGGATTACAATATAATATCCAACAAGTAGTTCTATAGTTAAGGAAATACATAAAGAATTACTAAGGTATTACTGATGGTACTAATTTGAAGATACAAAAGTTGACAACTTCATCTAGCTAGTGGAGTAGAATCATTCACATCTTAAAGTTGTGTTGTATTAGCTTCGCTTGGTCTTCATATTGGACCACTGAAAACATCAAAGGAACATATATTAATTCTTAAATTTAATCACAAAATCATTGATAAAACTTGAAAAATATACTGATAGGTTAAAGTATACTGGAAGGTATATTGTTGAAAAAGGAGAAGACTGTTACATTGTTGACTGCCAAGAAATAGGTTTACTGGAGCAGCGCACACTCTCAAATTTTTAGAAACATAACTACAACTCCAATTGCTCTGAAAATTGATGGAACAATACTAGACATACAGAGGTTCAAGCAAAAAAAATATCAAGTGTTTTAGAGTTGTAGTTTGATACAGTTTCATCATTCACTCAAGCTTAAGATTTGGGAGCATTGCTCATCCTCCAAATCTAAAGTTTGAGTGAAGGATTCTACAGCCTCAAACCACATGATTTTAAATGATAAAACTTATCTTTAGTAGTCTAATATTATTCCCACAATTTCAGTTGATGACAATATCACAAGAAACACAAGGATAGGTTAAAAACATAGACATGCAAAAAGAGAATTAAGTTGCTGTCAGGTTTCAATTGGTTATAACATCATGCATTATATATTGATATGAAAAGGTGTTGCAATATGAGCATTCAATTCTCTTATCTGACCCTGCAGGGGCTATGTATAATCTAACATGTAGTCCTAAAATCATTTACACAATTGTATGTACATGTATTTGAAAACTTCAAGATGATGATCGAAACAAATTCCAAAAGCAACTTGGAAAAACCAGTCACTCATATCCCACAAATAACAATAACAACATGCCTATGCCACTTACACTTTTTCAAACCCGTAGGCTTTGCAACATGCCTTTAATTTTCATTAATCACATGAAAAGACACAAGCAACTAGAGATAACGAATATACTTATAGTAATTAATCGATTAGTTAATTGGGCAACACCAACACCACATCATGACTGGTTTTTAGTCCATGTGACAAAAAGCAGTACAAATTGAGAGAACATGAGAGAACATAATATGCAGTTGAAGGGATTTCAATCATAAAAGAAACTAGGGGAGAAGGAAATACAAAAACTAACTATAAAAAGAAGAAAGAAGCACATATAAATATAAATGGCCATACCCATTAAAAAAAAAAAAGTGATTGGGGGTGACAACAATTTGAGACCAGATAAATGGCTAAACCTCAAAATACTTGGACTTTTTCCTAAAGCATAATATCTAACTAGATGCTAAAAGGTCTTGATTACCCATCACCATTGCTGATTGTACAAATAGACTCAGTACAGAAGACAGATACTTAAAGGTGTTGATTACCTAGTTAATACAAGTTTTTTGTCTTGACTCTGCAAAGTATCAGTTACAATGTCAAAGACTCCTTCATTCATGAGATCCCTACAGAAATTTAGTGTGATCCCTCTTAGAAACAAAGACATTATATAAGACAAAAAACTAGAAGTACCCATCAGAAAAATAAGCAGCCAGCCCAAAAGTTCTTAAAAAAAAAAAACAGAGAGCTACAAAACATAGTGGTACATAAGAAATATAACTTCAAGAATTGCATACCTAAATAGCCGGAGCTGCTGAGCCATCTGCATTTTCTTGCTTAAACTACAAAACTCATGCAAGAAATACACCTACATTGTAGAGGGAAATAAGGATAAGCATGACCAATGTTAAGGTAGATCAAGGAAATTAATCAAAGAACTGCAACCAAAAATTGTAATGCTACTAACACTACCAAGATAACTATCATATTGCTTATCAAATATCAAAATCCTTATTACTACTTTTATTCGGAAAAAAGTACAGGAAATGGAATTAAAAAAGTAACAATGTAAACAATTGAACAAGACAGTTCTTTTACCAATTGTTATTAACATATATTAATCCTTTTATTTCATTTCTGATTAATTTGTGGGAAGAAAAAGAAAAGCAAGAGAAACAGAAGAGGGGTTACACAATCTAAAAGATCAATTACATATTCATGTACTCTCCATTGCACCAATACCATGGCTCAGAAAGACAATTAAAGAGCAGTTATGGAAATCAACAATTACCAAATTCTTTTTAGATTATGCAGAGGTGGATGGTGACCTTAACCTACCAAACAATTCCTGAATAAAGGTACCGTCGTCCTTTAGCAAAGAAACAACCTACAACATAATAGGAAAATTAGGCATAATTAACATAACATAGAGCGCAATATGTCTAAAGATTGAGCTGTAACTTCTTACGATAGCATTGTTTACATGAATAATGGAATTGAGATTTGCAACTGTGGCCTTGTCCAATACTCTAGCCAAAACAACATTCTAAAATAATGCAGAGTGAGAATTACCACCAAATAAATGGGATAAACAAAAAATTTAAATATAAAAGCAACCAAACCTTTAAATAGCCAACTTTATACGTCTGATGTATCTTTGACAAAACCATAGCATCTTTAATCAGTATGGCCTACGAAAAGTTAATTTATAAATCAAGATACATAGGCAAGAAACAAACAACTCTCATATATAAATAAATAAGCAAATATATATATATATATATCTCTCTCTCTCAAAGGAGTGGACTCTTTCAAGAAGAGTTTTGACAGCCTGCTTGATACTCTGCAAGAGAAGGCCAATTCCCATAAATTGGTTAGTCTGTAAGATGTGAGGGTTACAAGTGAGTTAATAAAAGCCTGCTAGGGGTTCTGTCTTCTTGTAAATGTAGTCGAGTGCTTTGTAAGACATTAATTATATTTGATGAGTTCATACCAACTTTTAGTTGAGTGAGATATTATATTTCCCACTTGCTCTAGTGTTTGGCATTATTTTTTCCCACACCCTCTAGAGGATGAAGAGAAGATTGAAATCGATACCTAACTCAATGGAATTGGTCGCCGGAACCGTTGAAATCTCGTCGAAGCCGCCGCTGGCTTCTTGGCGTCGATTCG
Source organism: Dryas octopetala (assembly GCF_963921425.1). Lineage (NCBI taxonomy): Eukaryota > Viridiplantae > Streptophyta > Magnoliopsida > Rosales > Rosaceae > Dryas > Dryas octopetala. The sequence continues at coordinate 4,955,360 of NC_141374.1, read as the reverse complement.
CCTTGTACAGTGGTCCGATGAACAATCGGAGGCCACCAACATGTTCAGAACGACGACAGCTTCAAAACCCACAAGGCCTGGCATCTCAACTTCGCCGGGATCGATGGATTGCCGCAGGAGTGGCCATCGGCCCTGTGGCTTCGATTCGCCATGATCAGCGGTTGTTTGGGACGAAGAGAGACACGAGGAGGGAGAGTAGAAGAAGACGATCGAGCCTTTTGGTGGTACTCCCGTCGTCGTTGGCCTTCGGACGACGACGACGACGAATTTTCTGAGGAAGACGATCGGCGCAAGAGAGAGAGAGAGAGAGGCGAGAGAATAGAGAGAAAGAGAGATATGCGGGTGAGAGGAGAGAGAATATAAAAAAAGATTTGGGTTGTTTAAATTAACCCTAGATGCGGAAATACAAAAATTAGGTCAATTGATCTTAAGATATCAGTTGACATGTTACAGTGATATGATAAAAATATATAAGAAAAAGTAAAAAAAATTTATATCAGGTGTTTGGGTGGATGGGAAAAAAAATTAAAAAATGTAAACTTAACATATCAGTTAACAGTTTAAACTGACGTCTTTATAAATTCTTAGAAAAAAAATATTATATATCAGTTGATAAAAACCATGTGATTTCTAATAGAGTTTAGAAATCAGCTAAAAAATTATCTGATATTATAATTTTTACAATATCAGTCAACTTCAAATCTGATATAAAATTGGTGATATCTATTAACAATTTTGTTGTAGTGTTGGATTTCTCATCTTAGAGCTTTATGCATCTAGGGTTTGCTATGACATTAATTTTGGGTAGTTAGCTATCACCTTGGGTGAGGTAGTTGATAACATAAAAGAGGATGTGCCCTAATTCACCTTGGCTAGGGATTAGGAGAGATTCTATTATATCCAATTTAGCATAATCATTAATTGCATTGTTTGTTACATGGGAGGGTTAGTGTGAACCCCTAATAACCCCAAATTCTCCATCATTATTGAATTTAATTTATACTTGAATTTGCTTGCATTTCCATTTGTTAGTTTCAAATTCTAGTGTTACTTATCATCAATCAACCAAACAACAATTCAACACTACACATTTGCACATATCATTATATTTAATCTTGGCTTTGCATAGTACATAGTAGGTTGGTTATTAGTTTTATAACTCTAAAATCAATCTAGCTTGTGTTTGAAATCTCAATCCAATCTCTTGGGTACGACGACCCCCTACTTCAATTTCTATACTAAAACTTGACAACCTTGCACTTGAGGTAAAATCAACAACAGCCACATCAGTTTGTCAAAGCAAATTTTCTAAAACCCTTCGTAGGTTTGGAATTTCCCTTTAAGCCATATGTGTTATTACTGCAATCGACAATACTGATCAAACTTCTTTACAACCTCTTGTAAACCCAAGCTTCAATGTGAAGAACTTGATTTTTGAAACTCTTGGAACCCCAAGTTGTTCTGTAATGGGGTACTGAAATTATATCCTTCAAACCATATGGAATCCCATGTAGAGGACCTATACAGAAAGTCAATGTGTAAAAGCCAACACTTTAGCATTGCAGTACTACGTAATGCAAGTGCTGATACATACCTTAGTTTATAATTAGATATTGATGGCAGAAAAATTCTAGTAAACTCCTTAGATGTAATTTGCTTTGTTCTAATGAGCTCTCCCAATTCAAGAATCTGATTCATGAACACCCAACAAATTATATGCATAGCATAGCCTTTGACTAATCCAACACATAATCACATATACATACATGGCATTGCAGCAACAACGAGACTTACACTTATGAAGGCAATATCTTGTTCACTTTTCGGTCTTTGTATGCCGGAGAGAGAAGGAAAATTGAATTTCTTAGTTACTTGTTGAGCATGTTCACTGCCCCTCTTTGGATTGAATACCAAATAAGAAGGGTCACGCAACCCTCCATTCACTGAAGCAACCAATTTTCTGTTAGCTTTGATTATAGGGATGTTGAAATCCTTTACACCCTTCACAATATCCAGCATCTATAGAGTATATAGAAAAATTGAAACTTATAACATGGTCAATCTAAAATATACGCACCAATAATATCAACACAAAAAAGATCAAGAGAGAATTCGGGCTCGTAAGTTAGTTAGAGATGTATAATTGTATACATAAGCGAATAACGAATTACCTTTGTATTATTGAAGAAGTTGGAGCATTCAAACAGCTCAAATGCACATTTAAGAGGGGAAAGTTGACCAACTCTTGCCCAACATACACCATGGTTGTCACTCTCCTAATCAAATTACAAAAAAAAAAAAAAAATCATACATACATATACACACACACATATATATATCCTTGAGAAAATTTAATACAAACCCAAATTTACATGAGTATGGATATAGAGGAAAAGGGAAAAAGTTACCACAATTTCAGGAGGAGGAGGAGGGTGGGAAACATCTGAAACGACACCGTGGCAACAGATTGCAGCTAGAAGCAAGAAGCAAGCTAGTGCTAGACTACTAGCACTTCGGGCGCACCATCCTTGTTTTCTGTGAGTTCGCTGCCAAACTCTGTTCTCTCTTTCTCTATTGCTCATTCATTTGCAGAGCTGACGGTCAACCATTTTGTAGTAAAATGTCAAAGATGCTGACCACTAAGACCAGAGATGGGTAAATTAATTTAACAAAAATTTAAAATTAATACTAGTGGGATGGGAAGATGAGGAAGGCAAAACGACACTTTTGATTATTTTCACTTTTGATTAAAATTAAGGACCGAATTCTCAAAAAAATTAGCAGTTGGAAGCAAAATTGTCTTTCACAGGCTGGTAGAGAAACTCTCATAAAGGCTGTGGCGCTGGCTATCCCTACTTATCCCATGTCTTGTTTCCTTCTTCCAGTCACTTTGTGCAAGGAAATTAACTCCCTGCTTGCTAATTTCTGGTGGGGTAACAGTGATGAAGGGGGCAAAATTCATTGGCAAGCATGGAGTATGCTTTGTAGGGCTAAGAGAAATGGAGGCATGGGGTTTCGGGATTTGGTAAGCTTTAACAAGGCCCTTTTGGCAAAACATTGCTGGCGGATTATCAAAAATCCAGATGCTTTGTGGGTTCGGATTCTAAAAGCCCGATACTTCCATTACTGTGACTTTTTAAGTGCAAAGAAAGGGGCTCGTGCTTCGTGGGCTTGGAGTAGTATTCTAGCCGGGAGAGATTTAATTGAGAACGAGGCTCGCTGGAAAGTTAGGAATGGGGGTAAGATTCAGGTTTGGAAGGACAGATGGCTCATCCACACTCCAGATGGCATCCTTAAGGCAACGGACACAACAAGCAATTTCACGAGATTTGGTGTGAATCTTCTGATTGATCAACACTCGCGTACTTCGAATTTAGCTCCCATTCTGCCTTCATTTCTGAGCATGATGCAAAGAGCATTCTCTTGTTGCCTATTGGGAACCCGAGCTGTGAGGATAGGTTGGTTTGGCCAGCTACTAAGTCTGGGAAGTTCACTGTTCGCTCTGGTTACTTTTGGCTCATCGACCAAGCAGCTTGCCAAAAAGTCCTCTCTAGACCTACCTCATCTCACTCAATTGACCCAGATGTATGGAAGTTAATTTGGAAGATAGAGGCCCCCCCAAAGGTCATCAATTTTATCTGGAGAATTGTCACCTCTTCTATTCCCACTCTCTTAAATTTATTCAAAAGAAAGGTTGTCACTTCCCCGGTTTGTGTCCTATGTGGCGAACATGAGGAATCAATTGAGCACTCTCTTCTTTTGTGCAATTGGACTGAAAGAGTCTGGCATGGGAGTTGTCTGGGCTATAGACCCCAAAGAGAGCTTATTACTTCTATGGATAAATGGATAAATAGCATCCCTGCTGTTATTGGAACGGATCAGTCTTTATTCAACAATTTCATGACTTATACTAGTTTCTTATGCTGGAACATTTGGAAGGAACGTTGTAATGCCATCTACAAGGGTCTTTCTCCATGCCCTTCTCAGGTTATTTTGAAAACAAACTGGGCAGTAGCTGAATACCAAGTGGCTCGGGCCTCTAGATGTGATATTGTTTCTAGCGCCAGTAATCCCTCTCCCCCTCTTCCAAGATTATGGTCACCACCATCTCTTCCTTTTGTTAAAATCAACGTTGATGGTGCTTGGGACTGTGCATCTTGCATGGCTGGCCTGGGAGTGATAATCAGAGATCACACCGGTTCCTTCATTGAGGGATTGGCCCACCATAGACTCCTAAATTCTCCTATTGAGGCTGAAGCTTGTGCTGCTCTTGAGGGTCTAAAACTAGCTCATTCTCTCCACTTTCAGCATGTCCACTTGGAGACTGACTCCAAAGAGTTGATTGATAACCTTAATGGTGGTTTGGAGAATTGCAATTGGAGGATTTCTCCTTTTCTAACCAACTTCTTTCCTCTGTGTGATTCTTTTCTCATTGTCAGATGGGATTGGATTAAAAGAGAAGCCAACAATGCTGCAGATCACGCTGCCCGGCTAGCCAAGCGGAGGTTGTGCATGGAAATTTGGGTCAATCGACCCCCAACCTCCCTAGTGTCTATTCTTGATCGTGATGGACTCCCTTGCCCCCCAAATTGGAAGCTCTGTTTGATGGTTCCTCTTTTGGTGTTTTCTTGGCCTGTTTGTTCTTTGGCCTTTGTTTTTTTTTTCTTTCTTTCGCTGCTTCTTTTAACTGGAGCTCTTGTCTGTTTTCTTTTTCTTTTGCGTGGCCTGAGGGCTGGGTTCCATCCCCCTCTTGTCTCTCCTGTTGTGTTCCCCTTTTTCTGCCTTTGTGGCTTATGAATCTTCTTTCGACCAAAAAAAAAAAAAAAAAGATTATTTTCATAAAATTTCTATTTTGATCTTGTACTTTTATTTTTTGAAATTTTGGTCATGTATTTTGTACACGATAATAATTAAGCTTAAATAATCTTTTTGAATTTTTTGAGGGAAAATTTGATGGCACGTGCTTTGCAAATGACTAGTATTTTAAATATTTTAGTTCACCTAATGGCTAGATATTTATTATACCCTTATCCGGCATTGAATATATTTAGTTTCACGTTAAAACTTCTTATTTTTCTAAACTGATTACGTTCAATAGTGCATATGGACTTGCATAAACATTTAGGTAAAGTAAGATGTTCGAAATGTCACTCACTTGCAAAAAACGTCAAATTTTCCATCATGAAATTAAACGAAGTTAACCTTTTAGGCTTAATTGCTATCGTATCGGATGTACACCACTGAAATTGCGAAAATTATAAAAATAACATCAAAGTTAAAAATTTTATAAAATACAAGAACCATTAATTTATTAAGAATATTAGTACAGAAAAAATATATTAAATAGGAATAAAATAATATAGGGCCTATTTCAATTAGATATATTTGTATGCATGGTTACATTTAGAATTCTTTGTGTTGCTATTTTACTGTCTGCTGTCACAGCTTAGGCTCCATCTGGTAGAAATTTGCATTACCCGATGATAGTCAACCATTGAAATTTCAAAAACAAACTTATAATCGTAAAGCTTCAAATCTTGATAGTAAAGCCTGTAGGTTACATTTGTTGGTATAATATAATATAATATTATTTATTTATATTTAAGATTCAAAACTAATTTATTTGATTTTAAATATTCTGTCAGTTTAATTGAACAGTTACAACTTTTCACTAAGGGTAACTTCTTATGGGCCTAATACAACAGTCATGACTCTTTAAAAGAGGCATGTAGATTTCTATTAATAGAAATCTTATCAGACTGAAGCAATAACGTTCTACACTTGTCTTTTATTCTGACTTTCATCATCCTCTTCCATATCCTACTCTCTCAACTTTCATACTCTATTTTTGGGCAATCGATATTGACTTGACAACCGGTCTGCCGTTTGACGTGCATAGCGGATCAGACATCTGTGAGTTCATTGGGTTGTATCTTGGAGTTGTAGGCGACCGCCATAACCTGCACGTAGGAAGGCGTCTATGGCTTTAGGACAGCGACTGCGGTGCCTCTCTTGAATTCACAGGCCAGAATCTTTCATCTTATTTATTTACTGATAAGTCTGATATATACTTCTTGATTGTCATATAATTAATTAGTCATATATGTATTGATATATAATTATTAATTACTATATCTTTAACAATCTAAAGCCATAAAAACAAATTGCATTGCATATATGAGTTTTTCTGCATATCTGTTATATATCATCCATATATAGCATCTGATTGATTTGGGCTCCATTATTAATTAGGAGTTGTGTTGCAGTTCACTTAAATTTACTTTCTCATTCTGTGAAATCATCTTAGATTAATTTCAAATAATTTATGTTGTTGTGTGTTTAGACATCCATAAATTAGAGTAACATTTATCTGTCAATCGATCTAGTGACAGGTTAATATTTAATTTCTACAGTGTTCTTGCTATCTAATCTCTCTCTTGCTAATTAAATATTAGTTTAATAAAATGATAAATTTAGAAGAAGCCAGTAGTGTCAAACCTGAAAAATTTAGTGGCCAACATTTTCGTAGGTGGCAAAAACAAGTGAAATACTGGTTAACAGTCTTAGGACTAATTTCCGCCCTTGAAGAATCTGAACAAAATGACTCTGAACCAAACAATGAATCTACTTCTTGGTTTACTCCTGAACAAATAGAATACCATTGCCATAATAGAATTTTAAGTGCCCTGTCTGATCATCTTTATGATGTGTATCATGCTACTACATCAACAGCCAAAGAACTTTGGGGTGTTTTAGAATCAGAATATGGAATTATAGATGCTGGCATTGATAGGTTCACTGCTTCAAACTTTAATAGCTATAAAATGGTTGACAATAAACCTGTAGGAGAACAAATTCATAAGTTTCAAGAGCTTTTAAGAGGAGTAGAAAAGAAAGGAACCAAGTTCAGTGAAGATTTTAAAGTTTCTTGCCTTATTGACAAGTTGCCTCCATCTTGGGATGAGTTTGCAAGAACTCTAAGACATAAACAAGGGGAGTTTACTTTAAGCCAAGTCTTAAATTCACTTAGAGTTGAAGAGAAACATAGGTTAAAACAAAAGAAAGAAACTGAAAACTCACCTACTGAAAATTTGGTTGAAAGTGACAACAGAAAGAACAATAGAAACAATTGGAAAAATAGGAACAATAGGAACAATAGGAACAATAGGAACAACTTACAACCACGGGGAAGAAACTTTAAGAATAGTCAAAATAAAAATAAGGACCAAGGGAGAGAGAAGAGGTCTTGCTTTGTTTGTGGAAGGACCAATCATGTGGCAAAGGACTGCTATTACAAGAAGACTGAGGAATACAAGTCTAAACTAAATCAAAAAGGTCAAAAAGCCCAAGTGAATATGCTATTGGAGCAAGAGTCCTCTCAACCAATTTTCAAGTATGGCCCTTTAATTAATTTTACTTATCAAAATAAGGATTGGTGGTTAGATTCTGGAGCTAATATACATGTCTGTTTTGATCGTGGGTTATTCAAAAATTACCAGAAATCAAGTGGAGGAAGTGTAACTCTTGGAAATGACACAGTCGCTCAAGTGCTTGGGATTGGAGACATAGAGTTAAAGATGACATCTGGGAAAGTCTTAATACTAAAGGATGTGAGATATGTACCTGATGTTAGAAGAAATTTAGTTAGTGGTTCATCTTTAGTACAACAAGGTTATAAAGTTGTTTTAGAATCA